>NC_057814.1:610775074-610822040 GCF_018294505.1 Triticum aestivum
GAGAGGCAAGGGACTCGGCAAACCGAGAGGCGTGAAGCTGATTGACCTTGGAGATACAGCTACCCTTCTAAGCATACAACCAATGGTTGATTTTCAAAAGATCTCGCTAGTAGCTAGAGAAACCAGCGGTTCACCGTATCGACCCTGCAACAGGGATTCACGAAACCAAAAGGATGATCCTTTGGGGCGGGAGGGGGGAGCAGTTACTAGCTAGCGTATACGGTCAGTTATGTGGACGCTGGCCCTTGCTTGACACCCGTGGTCTCCTCCTGCTGCTTTCTGCCCAGCCTCATTGATGATCAGGATAATACTAATTGACCTCCTCCTCTTTAACTATCGTGTATTCCCAGTAGTAACAGATACGATATAGTAATGCTGATGACTCTTTCCTGTAAGAAAAAGGAAGAAGAAAAAACAAGAAAGAAAAAGGAAGAAGAAAAAAATGAAAACCAAATGAAAACCAAAAGAAAGAAGAAAGAAAAAGGAAGAAGAAAAAAAGAAGAAGAAAGGAAGAAGAAAGGAAGAAGAAGAAAGAAAGAAAAAAGAAAAAGGAAGAAGAAGAAAGAAAGAAGAAAGGAAGAAGAAGAAAGGAAGAAGAAGAAAGAAAGAAGAAGAAAGGAAAAAGGAAGAAGAAGAAAGGAAGAAGAAGAAAGAGGAAGAAGAAAGGAAGAAGAAGAAAGAAAGAAGAAAGAGGAAGAAGAAAGGAAGAAGAAGAAAAAAAGAATTTTTACTTAAAGAATCTTATTTTTTAATTCCTCCTCCTCTATGTCCCCTTAATCTTATTTTTTAATTCCTTTATACTTAAAGAATTTTTACTACATGCAGGAGTGACATATGGCGGACGATAGAACCGAGCCGCTTAGGGATCCGGAGGCTGAACGTTATTTAATGGGCATCATCAACAACGAGATTCCTTATGTGCCGGGCTCAGAATATGAGCAACAAGAGGATGTAGTCTCTTCTTATCTGAACCTTCACGGTGGAACAGAGATTGTCGATGATCAAGAAGGTGAAGGAACGGACATTGTCGACGGAGGTCAACCGTCAACAACCGACGATCTCGAATTGCAAGTAGCAACCAGCTCCGGCGAGGTATATATATACATTGAGCCTCTCGTGATACAAACTTACTGAAATGTGAATACATATGTATTAACGCGCGCGACTCTCTTTCTTTTTTTAGCCCTCCGGATCGAGTACGACAAAGCGTGGCAAATCCAAGGCGATGAAAACAGGAGAAACATATGCCATTGAGTTTGTCAGTGAAACCGGCAAGCCCCTACAGCACACCTCAAAGTTTATCAACCAATGCGGAGTCGTTGTTAGAGACAACATCCCGATCACCGTCCAGGAATGGAAGGAGCCAAAGAAGACACGTCTTGGTTTCAGTTTTGTCGACAAGAGAACGAAAAAGGATTGCTGGAGAAAGCTTATGGAACATTTCATTCTACCTCCGGAATACAACAAAGTCGATGAATTCGGTAACGAGGTTCCGGGTGGACGTCAGAGGAGGAGGCTAGTTAAAGAGTTCGCTCTTCAGAAGATGGGCGAAGCATTCCGGAACTTCAAGAAAAATTTAACCCGTGACTATGTCAACAAGGGCAAGACTCCGGATTTCAATGGACAACATGAGAAACTGAAAGATGATTGGCCAGAATTTGTGAGGCAAAAGCAATCGGAGCATTTCAAGGAAATATCGAAAAAAATAAGGATAATGCGAGTAAGAAAAAGTTCCATCATATTATGGGGCCAGGAGGATACCGCCTTTCGGAGCCTAGGTGGCAGAAGATGGAGGAGGACCTGAGGGTGCGAGGAATCCCTCTAGGTACAGATGGATGGGACCCAAGGGACAAAAGCTGGTGGTACGGGCATGGGGGATCGCTAGACCCGGAGACAGGGGTGTGTGTTCACCGGCAGAGACAGTTTGCTCCCACCCAAGCCCTTATTGACGCAATGACCCAAGCTCAAGAGGGCTTGATCAAGTTCAACAGAGAGAAAGACGCACTGACAACAGCCCTCGGGAATGATGAACACGGAGGACGTGTACGAGGCAAAGGCAAAGTTCCGTGGAAAGTAGGGTTTTCCCAGGACAATGACCCGTACTGTTACAGAAGCCGTAAGAGAAAGACGGACCGGGATGCAGATCTTATGACAAAGTTTGCATCGGAACTCCATGAGTTGAAGCAGACCGTGCATGAACTAGTGAAAGAAAAATCGGCTGCAGGGCCGCATGAAGATCATGAAGCGGATCGCGGAAGCCAGCAGCGGAGAAGCAGCATGGCTTCCACGGATGCCCCGCCTGGTGCTAGTGCACCGATGATCGAGATTCGTGCACCGGAGCCTCACTACCCCGTGGATGATGTAAAGGAGATGAAAGAATGTGATCTGCATTATCCCGTGGGGAACGTTTCCACGAAGGTAGCTAGCGGCAGTGCTTTACCCTGTACACCTGGAGCACTCCACCACAACAACCCCATTGCATATGGCTATGCTCGTGTCACGGTGGAAGACATAGTCCAAGGGTTTGAGGACCTGGAGATTGACAAACCTACACCCGAAGGGGAGAGAAGACTTGGAGATGTCAAGCGCCAGTTCATTCTATGGAAAAAGAAGTACATAGTGTTTCCAGGCGAGGCGCCAAGGCTAGCAAGTCCACCCCCTCCGATGGTGGTGGTGGTGGTGGTGGCGGTGGTGGCGGTGGTGGTGGTCGTGGTGGTTCACCTACACCTCCTTCACGCCATTCGACGCGGTCCCCCGATCCACAACCTCCGGCGGGTACGACGCCCCCCAATCCTCCTCCAGCGGGTACGACGCCCCCCAATCCACCTCCGGCGAAGAAGCAGAAGCAGGCGGACAGCAAGGAAACCCGCTCCTGGACTATTAACCCGGACCCTTATGTACCTAAGACCACAAGGGTACCGGAGCCATCATTGAAGCCTCTCCTCCCAAGGCCTGGGGAACTTAGTGAAGCTGAAACCAAATTGGCCGCGTCTGCTGATTATGAGAAATGGAAGGCGGATATGAAGGCGAAAAAAGAGCCTGAGCCCAAGCAAGTATTCACTGAGAAGCAAAAGAAGTGGGCTAAGGATTTTTTGACGACACCGTCCCAAGCCGAGCTGAATATGCCTGACGACTATGGACATGAACTTCGTAGGCAAGCAAAAATATTGAAGGAGGAGAAAGAAGAAAGTAAAAAAAGCGGGAAACAAGTTGACCAGCTCGGGATGCAGAAGAAACAATCGATCCCCCCGCTCATAGTGAAAGCCGGTCCGGAAGAGGACCCCGAGATCATAGCAGCTGCGGCAGCACTTGGATTGACTGTAGCGGGTGCCATGAAACAAGCGTCCGAGATGGGTTTGACTCTTCGTGCCTTCTTAGGCCTTGAGGATGCGCCAGTATGTGAGATAGCATTACAATATGTGCGGAATGGGCCTCTCGTCGAGCCTGCGCGGGAAAAGAGTCTACCACCACAATTGCGAAATCTGCTACGTTGGTACAAGCAATTCATAACATGGGCCGACAAAGAATATGTTTATGCGGATGTTACAGATGAGCATCACACCAAACGGTACTCTGTAGAAGTTCATATGAGTGAATTGTTCCAGCTGTTCAATCTGCGCGACCTCGACAAATCTATGCTGAGTTGCTACGTTCTGTAAGTGATTTATTTCTACCTCATCTCGTTCTTCATTGCCTGCACTATATATATATATATATTGTCCTAACTATATTGTTGCGTACGCTATTATGCAGATTGAAGATTTGGGAATGCAAAATAAGAAACATCCATGATGTTGGGTTCATTGACCCACATATCGTTAATGGACATGTGTTACAACATCACCCCGAAGACGTGGAGAAAGACCTATACAAGTTTCTTAGAAAGCATCAACTCAAAAGTCATATTCTATTTCCTTACCATTTTGGGTGAGTGTTTCTCTCTTGTGCCCATTCTCTTTTGTTTACTCCATGCATGGTATGTCTAATCGATGAGTTATGCATGACTGTGCATGTAACGTGTCCGCAGGTTCCACTGGATTCTGCTAAATATTGAACTTCACACCTCCAGAGTTCTAATCATGGACTCTATGGATTCGGATCCAAAGCGTTGGGCCGACATGAGAAAAATGCTGCAAAAGTAATTATTTTCAATCATTTGAGCTCTATATCGATCGGTCTCTTTCGTTCATTTCCTAATATCAAGTAACTAATAACTCCCTTATTCATTTAATTTTCTTTGCCCTGTAGGGTTTGGAGACGGTTCTCAGAAGAAATTGTCGGTGAATTCAAACATGAGCTAGATTTCAGAAGGTTAGTTAATGTGGATAAGCAGCCACCGGGGACCAATCTATGTGGATACTATGTTTGTGAGAACATCCGGAGACACACCACTGAGCGGAAGGCATCGGATAGCGTGCGGAACGCGATGGATAACTTGCGGAGGAGGCTTAGTCCAGAAGCTCGCTTTCGACCAATTCAAGAAGAATTAGCAGGATTTTTCATGAGGGAAGTCATCAATCCTAAAGGAGAACACTATACCGAGGACGAAGAAATTTATATGCATACCCGAGATTGAAACTTGTACAAAGTTGTATATGGTCATCCATCCTAATTGTGTATGGAAACTTGTTCGAAGTTGTATATGGTCACCCGAGATTGAATATATATTATATATTCCTCTTGAATTCTTCTTGTTTGAAATTTCATATGCATGTATATAGTAGCATAAAATATGTGTACTGAAACTTTATCAAAATTAAAATAAAACACAAAATATAATATAAAATAAATAAAACACTCCAAACTAAAAAGAAACCAGGTTTAGGGGGGCTAAAACCCTAAACCTGCGGAGGAGCCCTTTAGTCCCGGTTGGCCACGAGAACCGGGACTAAAGGTCCTCCGCCCCGACGGACCACGGGCGCCCACGTGGACGGGCCTTTAGTCCCGGTCAGCCACAAGAACCGGGACTAAAGCCTTTAGTCGCGGTCCGTAAGAGGCGCGACTAAAGGGGGGGGGGGTCTTTAGTCGCGCATATTTAGTCCCGGTTGCACAGCCGGGACTAAAGGCTGTTGCGAACCGGGACTAAAGGGCTTTTTTCTACCAGTGCATGTACGTGGATATGGCCTAGATTTGCTACGTACTTAGATTGGCAAGTATATTTTTTGTAGACGTATGCTACACGGTAACCGAATCAAGAAAGGCTAGTCCTGATCAGTTTTCGCTTCAGAGTTGTAATCTTATAAGCCAAGCCCAGCGTGCCATATATATGTAACGCCGTGGCCGATTGAAAAGAAAAAATCGATCTATGAATACAAACTCGTTGAGGGTGAAGATGATGCCCTTCATGGGCATGCCATCCACCTTGAGATAACGGGAAAGGTCCGTGATCATGAGGTGATTGGCATTGAGCCCACGCTCCACCATCCCCTTGCACCGGAAGACTTCCTGCTACATAGCTTCAAGCCTAGCCTCCACGTTTCCCGTGCCCTTGGGACCTTGCTCATCGCGGATGTACAGCAACCCCTCATGCATCTGGATGGTTTGAGGGTGCTGCACCACCTCCCGCAGATATGGGTTGATGACGTTCTTGAAGAACTTGTCCTTGGAGGAGTTTGAAGTGGCCATGGTAGATGGGATTTGACAGAAAACAACAAGAAAAAAGAACAGAGGATTTCTTTGCGATACGGTAGTTAACAGGTTCGGAAAGTATGTATAGATTTTTTATCTTGGGGGACAAGCATACGGAAGAAAAAGGAGTCCGGAAGGTGTCCCAGGTGGGCACAACCCACCTGGGCGCGCCAGGCGAGTCTAGCGCCCTGGTGTCTTGTGCCCAGCAGGGGACGCTTCCTGGAAGTTTCTTTATTTCCAAAATTCTTAAATATTCCAAAAAACTGATAAAAAATATTTTCGCCGATTTTTGGAGTCCGTTTAGTTACCGTATCACGTACCTCCTTATTTTCACGATTCTTGAGTGTTCTGGAAGGACTCTTTTATGTGTTCTTCCGGTGTCAAAGTTTGGATAATATTACTTTCAACATTAATGGGCGTACCTGAGATCTAATGCTTTATTCGTTATCCATTGACAACCTTCGGGTTAGTACCTTCGGAATTATTTATTTTGATGGCTCCAGACCGGTAAACCTCCTCGATGACATACGGACCTTCCCATTTGGAGAGGAGTTTTCCTGCAAAGAATCTAAAACAAGAGTTGTATAAAAGAACATATTCTCCAACTTTAAACTCACGCTTTTGGATTCTTTTGTCATGCCATCTTTTAACTTTCTCTTTGAATAATTTTGCATTTTCGTAAGCTTGGGTTCTCCATTCATCTAATGAGCTAATATCAAATAACCTTTTTCACTAGTAAGCTTGAAATCATAGTTGAGCTCTTTGACTGCCAAAAATACTTTATGTTCTAACTCAAGAGGCAAATGACAAGCTTTTTCATAAACCATTTTATAAGGAGACATACCCATAGGATTTTTATATGCTATTCTATAAGACCAAAGTGCATCATCTAATTTCTTAGACCAATTCTTCCTGGACCTATTGACAGTCTTTTGCAAAATTAATTTTATTTCTCTATTGCTAAGTTCAACTTGACCACTAGACTGAGGATGATAAGGTGATGCAATTCTATGGTTAACATCATACTTGGCAAGCATTTTACGAAAAGCAACATGAATAAACTGTGAACCACCATCAGTCATTAAATATCTAGGGACTCCAAACCTTGGGAAAATAACTTCCTTAAGGGCCCGTTCGGCTTGCAGAAAAACCAAAGGAATGAAGTTCCTGCAGTTTTTTTCACCTTCGCTGCGTTTGGAACAAAGGAAGCGTGAACAGGAAGCCAGAGGAAAGGTAGGCGTATCGTGCAGATTCCAAGGGAAAATAAACATCTACGTGTAGCTCTGTTTTTTCGCGTAGGCCCGAGGCAAAGAAGAGAGAAGCGTGCTTGTGAATAAACAATCATCTCCCTGTTTCTGCTAGTCACACAGCGTACTATTCGAATTTTTTAATGAGCCTTGTGTCAGTTTCTGTGGTCTTCTCTCCTCTGATCCGAACACTGTCTTCTCGTTTTCGTCCTGTGTTTTCCATTCCTGAGTTTTGCCACGACAATCCTATGCCTTCCACAAATTCTGTAGTTTTTTCTCCCTCTGTTCCGAACGGGCCCTAAGCATTTTAATAGAGGTGTTGTGATCAGCACTACTGGTTGGAATAGCTTCTACCCATTTATTAACATAATCAACAGCTACCAAAATATGATATACCCATTAGAGGAAGGAAAAGTTCCCATATAATCAAATCCCCAAACATCAAATGGTTCAACAGCAAGTGAATAATTCATAGGCATTTCTTGACGCTTACCGATATTACCTATTCTTTGACATTCATCACAAGATGAGACGTACTTACGGGCATCCTTGAGGAGAGTAGGCCAATAAAATCCAGACTGCAATACCGTATGAGCAGTTCTATCTCCAGCATGATGCCCTCCATAAGCTTCGGAGTGACATTTCCGTAGGATTTCTCCCTGTTCATGCTCAGGTACACAACGTCTAATAATACCATCTACTCCTTTATAAAGATGTGGGTCATCCCAAAAGTAATGTCTTAAATCATAGAATAATTTTTTCTTTTGTTGGTAAGTAAAGCTAGGTGACAAATATTTAGCAACAATGTAATTAGCATAGTCAACATACGAAGGAGTACTATGAGAAACATTTATTGCACCTAACTGCTCATCAGGAAAACTATCATCTATAGGTAGTGGGTCATTAAGCACATTTTCAAGCCTAGACAAGTTATCAGCTACGGGGTTCTCAGCTCCTTTTCTATCAATGATATGTAAATAAAATTCTTGTAACAAGAGAACCCAATGAATAAGTCTAGGTTTAGCATCTTTCTTTTCCATAAGATATTTAATAGCAGCATGGTCTGTGTGAACAGTTACTTTGGAATCAACAATATAAGGTCTAAATTTATCACAAGCAAACACCACTTCTAAGAATTCTTTTTCAGTAGTAGCATATTTTCTTTGAGCACTGTCTAGAGTTTTACTAGCATAATGAATAACATTCAATTTCTTATCAACTCTTTGTCCTAGAACAACACCAACAACATAATCACTAGCATCACACATAATTTCAAAAGGCAAGTTCCAATCAGGTGGTTGAACAATAGGTGCAGAAATTAAGGCTTTCTTGAGTGTTTCAAAGGCTCTAATCAATCATCATCAAAAACAAAAGGAATATCCTTTTGCAAAAGACTAGTGAGAGGCCTAGAAATTTTAGAAAAGTCTTTGATAAATCTCCTATAGAAACCAGCATGACCTAGGAAACTACAAATACCTTTTATATCTTTAGGACATGGCATTTTCTCAATTGCATCAACCTTAGCTTTGTCCACTTCAATACCTCTTTCAGAAATTTTATGACCCAATACAATGCCTTCATTAACCATAAAGTGGCACTTCTCCCAATTCAAGACAAGATATGTTTGTTCACATCTCTGCAAAACTCGATCAAGATTTCTTAAACAATCATCAAAAGACTTCCCATAAACAGAAAAGTCATCCATGAAAACCTCAATAATCTTTTCACAAAAATCAGAGAATATAGCAGTCATACATCTTTGAAAGGTAGCAGGTGCATTACATAAACCAAACGGCATACGTCTATAAGCATAGGTTCCAAAAGGACAAGTAAAAGTGGTCTTTTCTTGATCAGGTTGAGAAACTGGTATTTGTGAAAAGCCAGAATATCCATCAAGGAAGCAAAAGTGTGTGTGCTTAGATAATCTTTCAAGCATTTTATCAATAAAAGGCAAAGGGTAATGATCTTTTCTAGTTGCTTTGTTTAATTTTCTAAAATCAATTACCATCCTATAGCCTGTAACAATTCTTTGTGGAATGAGTTCATTCTTATCATTAGGAACAACAGTTATACCTCCTTTATTAGGAACACAATGAACAAGACTTACCCACCTACTATCAGCTATGGGATAGATTATACCTGCTTTTAGAAGTTTTAATATTTCCGTTCTTACTACTTCTTTCATCTTCGGATTTAACCGACGTTGGTGATCAACAACTGGTTTAGCATCAGGTTCCATATTAATTTTGTGCTGACATAGAGTGGGACTAATGCCCAAATCATCAAGAGTATATCCAATAGCAGCTCGGTGCTTCCTTAGAACATTCAATAATCTTTCTTCTTCATGTTCTGAAAGGTTAGCACTAATAATAACAGGATATATCTTCTTTTCATCAAGATAAGCATATTTCAAAGTGTCTGGCAATTGTTTTAGTTCAAACACAGGATCACCTTTAGGTGGCGGGGGACCTCCTAGAGTTTCAATAGGCAAATTGTGTTCAAGCAGAGGACGTTGTTGAAAGAAAATCTTATCTATTTCATTTCTTTCATGCATATGTAAATCATTTTCATGGTCTTGCAAATATTGTTCTAAAGGATCAGTAGGTGGTACAACAATAGAAGCAAGACCACTTAATTCATCCTTACTAGGCAATTCTTTTTCATGAAGATTTCTACTAAACTTGGAAAAATTAAACTCATGAGACTCATCACCAAAACTAACACTGACAGTTTGTTTCTTACAATCTATTCAAGCATTAACAGTGTTCAAGAAAGGTCTATCAAAAATAATGGGACAGAAGTCATCTTGTGGGGAACCAAGAACAAGAAAATCAGTAGGGTATTTTATTTTCCCACACAAGACTTCAACATCTCTAACAATCCCAAATGGTGATATGGTGTCTTTTTTAGCAAGTTTAATAGTAACATCTATGTCTTCTATCTCTGCAGGTGCTATGTCTTTCATAATTTCTTGATATAAAGTGTAAGGAATAGGACTCACACTAGCACCCATGTCACATAAGCCATGATAACAGTGATCTCCTATTCTGACTGAGATGACAGGCATGCCAACAACAGGTCTATGTTTATCCTTTTATCAGGTTTGGCAATTCTAGCATCTTCTTCACAGAAGTAAATAACATGCCCATCCATATCTTCTTGTGAGAGATCTTTAACCATAGCAATGCTAGGTTCTACTTTAATCTGTTCATCAGGTTTAGGTGTTCTAATATAGCTTTTGTTAACCACAGTTGAAACTTTAGCATGTTCCTTTATCCTACCAGGAAAAGGTGGTTTCTCAATATAAGCAGAAGGGACAACTGGATCAACATTATAGAGTATAGTTTCTTCTTTAACCGACACCGGTTCTTTAATTTCTTCTTTAATAGGTGGGTGATATTTAAACCACTTCTCTTTAGGGAGTTCAACATGACTAGCAAATCATTCACAAAAGGAGGCTACTATCTCAGAGTCAAGTCCATATTTAGTGCTAAACTTTTGAAAAGCATCGGTATCCATAAAAGATTTAACACAATCATACTTAACCTTAATACCTGATTCTTTACCTTCATCGAGTTCCCAATCTTCAGTGTTGTGTTTAATTCTTTCCAAAAGATCCCACCCGAATTCAATAGTCTTCTTCATAAAAGAACCAGCACAAGAAGTATGCAGCATGGTTTGATCATTACGAGAAAGCCGAGCATAAAAGTTCTGGATAATAATTTCTCTTCAGAGCTCATGATTGGGGCATGAATATAACATTGACTTAAGCCTCACCCAAGCTAGAGCGGTACTTTCTCCTTCACGAGGACAAAAATTATATATATAATTCCGATCACGATGAACTAGATGCATAGGATACATTTTTTTGGTGAAACTCCAATTTCAAACGATTCCAATACCATGATCCAATATCATCGCATAGCCTATACCATGCCAATGCTTTTCCCTTCAAAGATAAAGGAAAAACCTTTTTCATCACCTCATTTCCGGGTAAACCTGCAAGCTTGAACAATCCACAAATTTGTTCTACATATATCAAGTGCATATCAGGATGTTCGGTTCCATCTCCCGCATAAGGATTAGCTAGCAGTTGTTCTATCATACCCGAAAGAATTTCATATTCAATATTTTCAGTAGGTGGAGTAGGTTGAGGGGTAACTAATTGTGGTTCCAGACAAGGTGAAGATACCCCAAACAAACCCCTCAAAGGATTGTTTTCCATAGTGACAAGTGACAATAAATTTCAGCACACTATATAAATGTTTCCTTACCAAATTCCACTTACCAAAGTTGCTTCACTCCCCTGCACCGGCGCCAGAAAATAGCCTTGATGAGCTCTTTTCGATAAGTAAGAGTGTCGAACCCAACGAGGAGCAGAAGGAAATGACAAGTAGTTTTTAGTAAGGTAATGTCTGCAAGTGCTGAAATTGTAAGTAGTGGAGTAGTTTGATAGCAAGATAAATTGTAACGAGCAATTAACGATAATAGTAGCAAAATGCAGCAAGGTAGCCCAATCCTTTTGAGGCAAAGGATAGGACAAAACGGTCTCTTATGATAAGCAAAGCG
The DNA here is from genome assembly GCF_018294505.1 of Triticum aestivum. Classification (NCBI taxonomy): domain Eukaryota; kingdom Viridiplantae; phylum Streptophyta; class Magnoliopsida; order Poales; family Poaceae; genus Triticum; species Triticum aestivum. Next base: position 610,786,519 of record NC_057814.1, read on the forward strand.
TTCTTGAGGGTACACGGGAATTTCATCTAGTCACTTTCATCATGTTGGTTTAATTTGTGTTCGCTACTTTGATAATTTGATATGTGAGTGGACTGTGCTGTTCTTACTTGAGAAGGAGAGAGAAGGCCAGATCATGCATGGCATTTGTATGTGAGAAGGAGTGAGTGTGGAGAGTGCCTCTGTGCGTCTATTTATAGGAAAACCCAAGGGGCAAGGGGAAATATGAAAAACCCATAATGCCCACACTTTATGTCACACATAAAGGGCATAAAGGGCAATAAGGGATGACAAGTGGAGCTCCATGGAGGAGCTGCACCTTTGAACGTCCCACCTTCATGGGGCCCCCCAAAGGGGGTTCTTTGATCCCCAAGTCCTTCTAGAAGCCTTTTGGGAAAATCCCTAAAAGGTGGCGTTCCATAAAAAATATCAAAAAGCACTTTCACTATTCATGATGACATCTTTCAGCGTCTGTTCAAACTGAAAATATTTATGCGGGCTTAGAACATTTCCAGTACCCACTAAAGTAATTTTCAATGCATTCTAGAACAATTCCGGATTAGTGATTTTCATCTGCGAAAAGCATCTAAAGTGGTTTCGGCAGCTTCGGAACATTTCCTGTTTTTATCCTGGAAAATTCTCAGAAGTTTCCAGAATGATTCTGGCACCCTCCAAGAATTATCAGGCATGTCCCGGAACCAATTTGACTTAATAGAATACCCCGAAACAACTTTTCGGTTTTACCAAAACTATTCCGGTGTTCTCTCTCCGGAACCTTTCCTGTGTGTCCGAAACCTTTTTTGTGAATTTCTCTCAGACTCCCTGTCTAGTATTCAAAAGATAGATGACCCTTATGTGTGTGACGCTATATGTTCGGTGAAGTATAGACATGACTGGAACTCTTTCCGGTCAATGATCAACATCGGAGCCGTGGACACCCATATTGACCCCTATACCCACACGAATGAACGAGTGAACCTCCAGTTGCCATGTGCTATTCCTGTTGCTTCGCGATATGTTACAAATACCCGAGGTGAGATTTACTTGCATCCCTGTGTATCAACAACTTGTCCACTATGCTAGTTACCTCGTTACCGGTTTTGTTCTCTTTTCTCGTTTCCGTGCTGCGGCATCCCTATGAGAAAACCACACTGTGTCTGGCCAGACGATGATGGATACCGTAACACTGAGAGGGCCCGAGAATATCTCTCCATCGTCGGAGGAGAAAATCCCAATCTTGAGCTATCAAGTTACTTGACACACTTTTCCGTGAACCCGTAAGCCGCCGTAATAGCCACCCATTTACGGATGACGTTTAGCAAACCTCAAAGTTCATGAAGCAAGTATGAATAAACTCAATACTCTCATGGTCTAAGTAATTGTGCAAACATTAACCATCTCTATGTTATTAACCATAAACTTGTGACAAATGTATCTCATAGCATAACATCAATTCGGGTTGATTCAACACAAATGTTCTTCTAACATTGTGCCCTCAAAGTTGCTGGCATATACATGCCCATGATTGGGAAAACATAATAATCATACAACACTTGAGCTAGCTAGTCTTAGAGGCATGACTAGGAATACATTTTACCGTTTATTATTCCACACGTGAACATGGGTTTTCCCCAGAGCCTTTATGGATATACGGGCTCGGGAACCACAACAGTTATAACATGGAACATAAACAAAATTATGATCATGGAGATAAATAATAACATTTATTATTGCCTCTAGGGCATATCTCATACAGACTCCCACTTGCACTAGAGTCAGTAATCTAGTTAGTGCTAATGCACTTTACACCCATGGCACACTGGTGTAAAATATGCTTTGCATGTTGTATAGCCTGATGTCCAACGGTTCTGACGACTTCAGCTCCGTGTGTATCTTTGCATATCCTCGCGTTTTCACACTTTCACAAAATGCATATTTTGTTTGGACTTGGCTTTGTATATATGTGAATCACAAGTCGAACCTTGATTCCTCAGACTGAGCTATGGAGCAACTATCTGCAACAGTGTCCCATTGATGAAAGCCATCTTGGAACCATACTAAGTTCATCAATGAACTATATGATTCAACATTTTCTTTGTTGCTTCGAAAGCGGCAACATACTTCGCCTCTGTTATAGAATTCGCCACAGTAACTTGTTTGGAACAATTTCCAACCAACTGTCCCACCATATCATGTGTTACACAAAACTCTCAATTTAAAAATAAAATCGCATGGAGAAATGATGAAGCCTGTATCGATGTAACCTTTTACAATGACCTCTTCATGATCTCCACTTGCGAGAAAACATGTCATCAGTGCTACTTTAGTACTCAATGACCTATTTTCACTGTTGTCCCATGATCAGTACTTTTGATCACTTTGGTATCTATACTCGCAACAGCTTGGGAGTATTGGACATATATTGTTGTTTTACATACCATGGAATACATGATTAATCCAAACACAGGAGTGTGTGGAATCTCCATCATGTATTTTGCTCATCAGTGTTTTCGGACACCGAGTCTTGCAAACACTCTTTCCATGTTACTTCGGCAAGAATCACTCCTTGTCGTTCTTAGTGCTAAATGGTTTTAGCATCTTGTTAATATGTATTTTTACGCAGCCCCATTAGGTAAATCTATCTCCATAGATCGTTATGACTAATATATGGCTATTTAGCCCAACATTGGTACGCGTCGGTCCTAAACAAACGGGTTTTAACCCCTTTCCGCGACACCATTTGAAACCGTCGCCAAGTGAGTGTGGGCGATAGGGGGGGTCCTTCCCACAGGACCCAGAAACCGTCGGGGATATGCCCTCCTGGCACACACGCTCGGCAAAATGAGGTCGTGTGTGACCGACGAGCGCTCAAATACGGAAATACGTACAATAGAGCTAAAAAAACAATTATACAGGAGAAATTGTTTCTGGTCGCAAGTACATCCCACACAGTCAGTCCCCGCTAAACGTTTCCGTTCGTATGTACATCCCACACAGTCGCTTCAAGTAAAACGTTTCCGTTCACAGGTACATCACACACAATTTTTCCCACTAAATCGTTTGCGTTATTGAATGTATAACACACGGTCCGTAGAAGAAACTGCGTGGCAAATGCTGTCCATCACACACAGTTTTTATGTGGTAAACGTTTGCGCATGGTGGCCTAACGCAAACAGTTTTCAAGAGAAAGTCGTCTGTGATTGTTCATTGATCCAACACGGTCTATTCCTAGAAACTGTGTGCGTTGCTTGAGGTCATCGCCCACGGTATTTTTTCAATAACCGTTTGCAATATCAAAACCTAATTAGCAGGCTAATTGCTATATTATTAATAATCCATTTATTAATCTAATTGCCATTCATATTAAGCACACAATATATTTCATTTCCATATTAAGGAAGCAGAATTTCATAATTGAAATACATCAGAGTACAACATGATATAACTTCAGCACTCAACTACCCCATTACACAACTGCACCAGCACCAAGTTCCACATGCAACATGTAGAACCTTTAGAAATTAGCATCATAGACGGTATATAGACATATGCATCTCATCTGGAAAACTACTGAAGCGGAAGGCGAATATTGAGCCTTCATTCATGTTGAAGGCCTTTGCAACTTTAGGCCAGTGCCTGTGGATGATTGACTGTCCGTCCTTCGTCCTCTTCAGGAACACTTCAATATTGAACCGTGGGTGTTGTATGAAAACCTTCCACCTCCTGACCATCGAGGTGGTTTCAGAGGTAATCATCAGCGAACTGCTTTGGAAAGGCCTGAAAACAAGGATGTGCATAAATATATTTTCTATATTGGAAATGGGGCAAAGAAATAAAAAAAGGCAAGGTATAATAGTTAGTACCATCTTGTAGTGAACTGATGTCTTCTTCATTGTGCAGACAAAGATCTTGTTGTTTTTTGTCGCTAATTTCTTTATCCTAACAATCTTTCTGAGTTTCTTGATTTGATTGATATTCATGGACAACTCATTTCCTCATACGCAAAAGGGTCAAACAGTGGGTGAAAACCTCTGAGAGCAGGACCTACATGTGCAAGACCAAATTGTTAAAAACCAAAATATTAGAATGGTTCCTGCAATTGCACAATAATGTGCTATAAGGGAATGGACCATGCACTAGCTAACATCGATTGTAAACCTCAGTGCTTCCCATTGTTTCCCTGCAACACATATAAGGTAGTTAGTCATCAGGTTAAGTAAGGGTTCACATGCTATCAGTAAAATATGTTGATAAAAAATAAGCACACTCAAGATTCATCAGATTAATTCAAGTTACACGGAAAACCCATTTATCCAAACCAAGCATAATTAAGAACTAGGAAATATAGCACTTCTATATGTTTCTCATGTATTAAGTGCAGCCAAATTCGATTTATTCCTCACATGCACAACAATACAAAATTCTACCCACGACAATTGGACATCGCATTGCAGAATTTAACCAAGCAGTTAATTAAACACCACAACAAATGAACCAAACATTAACCGAGCACCACATTGCACAATATAACATACTCCTAATAGAAGATCAGACAGTTAACCAAACAGTTAACTACAGCCAATTGTAGCAATTGTATTTGTTTCTCATGTATTTACTACAGCCAAATTCAATTTATTCCTCACATGGTATACAATAACAGAATGCACCCACAACTATTGAACATCGCATTGCAGAATTGAACCAAACAGTTAACTAAACACCACAACACAAATGAACCAAACGTTAACTGAGCACCACATTGCACAATGTATAACCAAACCAAGCATGCTTGACAACTTGGAAATATAGCAATTGTATTCGTTTCTCACGTATTTTGTAAAGATAAATTCGATTTATTTCTCATATGGAAGACAATACAAAATCGCAGCCTGAAGAATTGAACATCACATTTGCATAATTGAACCAAACAGTTAACTGAAGACGACAACTAATTAACAAAATAGTTAATAAGTGAGCACCACACGGCACGACATATAGAACATATACACTAGAGCAACAGATTGCATGGTAAAATTAGATAGCACAATTCACTAGAATTTGTGAAGGAAAGGCAGGAGCAGCACACGCAACGGGTAAACCGAGCATACTTAACCGGCGTAGCTAGAAAATGGCAAGGTGCTCCTCCAAGATTTGGGGGTCGACACGAATGGTAGCCATCGCGACCTCATCCGTGCGTGCGGCCGCGATTGCCTTCTCCGCTGCCAAATGCTTCTTGAGATTCTGGCTATACTGCGTGCACCATGGCTTAGTCCGGCGCTTATTTGGTGAATGGGTCGATGATTTGGGTGGAAGGTGTCGCGCTCGCGCCAGCGGTCGGGCATGTGGGATGTGGAAGGAGGAAGAGGATGGGGGTCGGGTTCAGGTTACCTGCCTGGATAGACGAGGCCGAGTAGCGTGAAGGAGGATCGCCGACGAGGAGGCGGCGCTGCAAGCAAGGAGTGAAGGTTTCAACTTGGAAAGGAAGGTGGAAAGAGGGGAAATGTGGCTATGGTTAAGGGGGGGGGCGGTGTGGTAGATATTTCCGTGGAAGCCGAAAATTTGGAATCGCTTCAGCCAAAAAACTGACGCGCAAAGTGTCATCAGACACGGTCCCTTATTCATAACCGTGTATGATATGTGGACATCACAAACGATTCAGATAGCTTCACCCGTGTGTGATGAGTTTGAACGTCAAAAGTTTTGGTTCGGATTTCCATGGTTACAGTGGTCATCTGCGTCATTGCATAATTTGGGTACACAAAGGAGACTACAGCACACCCACACTTCTTAATCGAGCAAGTTCAGCAATTAAACAGAGCTAGCTGACCTAAACATTACTCTAACAAATTAAAGACCGGCGCTCTTAATTAAACAAAACAAAGAGTACGACTACAGATGGTGCTCATCGATCTCCGCCGCCGCCTCCATGTCCAGCTCGCGCCCGACAGTCTGCTGGGGAAGGGGCTCCATTGCATCCATCGCACCATACTCGGCAAGCATCTCGCCATCCGCATCAGCCATCTCTTTGGAAAAGGCCGCCACGAGCTGGGCATGGGCGGACGCGATCTGGGCTTGGACGGGCTCCATCGTCGCAAGGTATGCGGCGGAGGAACAGACGGCTGCTCGAACGCTCTCGGCGATTGCCAGCTCTTCGGTCGTGGGTTGCCGACCGTTGTTGGAGAAGCTTCGTTCGACTTGTGCGATGGCCGCCAGGAGCTGGGCGTGGGCAACCTCGACATGGTCGTGGGCGGCCTCCATCAGGGCTAAGGCCGCCGCTGTGGAACGGACAGCTGTTGTGCCCCTCTCGCCAGTTGCTATCCCCGAGGCAGATGTTGCTGCCGCCGGCTGAGAAGCAACAACGGCCGTTTGGGCCGCCTTTGCGGCTCGGTCGCAGATTGCGGCCGCACTCATGCACCTTGTTAGCACGCGCATGGCAGCTGCGGCCGCGCTCTCGCCGGAGTGGGCCACTGAAGTTGACCTCACGACACGGGTCCACGTGCCCACCTTTCACCGGCGACGATTGAACAGTGAAATGATATTTGGGGAGCGAGCCGGTGTGCTTGAGACGCCGGCTGTGGACTGTAGCCGACGCACCTTCTCGCGTAAGCCATAGGCTAACTATACATCGAAGGTGCTCCAGGATATTTTGTGCTGCATCTCACACGGTTGGTGATAATAAACTGCGTGCGATCTACTTGATTTTTCATCTTGATTTGAATTACATAATGGGGTCACAACGGCAATGGACGGTGTTTGAATTGCTATACCTTTTATTTGGAGTGCATATGCAACTATATGTGTTCGTAAAAGGATTGGAATTATTCAGGGTTCGTTTGAACATTTTATACAGTAAATTGGTTTTCTAGCCATTTCAGGTGCACAATACAAAATTAAACTACATGCACATGCTCCGGTGCACCAACATGGGTTGTAAAATCATATATGTGTCCATGGGTTTATGCTTATCTCCCATGCAAGAAATGGGGATGAAATTCGAACACCAAGGCACCGTGGCTCTCCGACAAACGTCGACGTGCTTGCTTTTGTAATTCTAGTAAATCCAAAATTCATCCGAAATTCATGAAACTTGGAATGCTATCATGGAGCGGTATCAACATGCCGTGGTAAAAATTATGTCCCATTTGGGGCAGGTTTGGGTATAAGCTTCTCATAAACCAGAGCTTTCGGCAGGGAACATTTCACCTTTCTAGATGAAACGATATCCGTTGCCTCTTCTCGAGTTCAATTTTTTCCCTAGTGTCAACATAGAACAACGTGAGTGTTGTGTCAATTTTAGGGATTTTTCGCGGTTCGCTTGGACATTTTTATACATTAACTGAGTTTTCTATGCATTCATGTGCATAATTCAAATTTGAACTCCAGGCACATGCTCTAATGCATATAAATTAGTTGAAAATAAAAATCCGTGTCCTTGGTTGCCTTCTTAGGTCAGATGCAAGAAATGGGAATGAATGTCAAACACCCTGCCACCGTCACTCGGCCGCAAACATTGAGATACCTAGTTTTTAAATTCTAGTAAATCCAAAACTCGTCTGAAATTCATGAAACTTGGCATGCTATCATGGACCGGCATCAACATGCCGTGGTAAATTTTTTATCCCATTTGGGGCAGGTTTGGGTATTTGCTTCTTACAAACCAGAGCTTCTCACAACAAGCATGGTGGTTTCGGTAGGGAACGTCCCACCTTTCGGGACGAAACGATATCCATTGCCTCTTATTGCTTCCAAATTTTTTCTCGTTTCAACATGGAACAACAGGAGTGTTGTGTCAATTTTTGTGATTTTTCGGTGTTCGTTTGGACATTTTTATGCATTAACTGAGTTTTCAATGCATTTATGTACATAATTCAAATTTGAACTACATGCACATGCTCCAGTGCATATAAATTGGTTGAAAATCAAATCTGTGTCATTGGGTGCGTGTTTAGGTCACATGCAATAAATGGGAATGAATTTCAAACACCTGGGCACCTGCGAGGTTGCGCGGGAACGGCCTCACCGACGATTCATTGGCGCCACCTTTTGGCCAAAAGAACGGCCCCGCGCACTACGCAAGCTTGCGCTGTAAGCCATCTACGGCAACGGGGTGACAAGACGTGCGAGAGGAGGACGAAAGGCCACACACACATACGGTTAATACAAAAAAGTTTGCGATTTAATTACCTACTATACCACCGTCCTAGTTTATAAGTATGATTTAACTAATAAAATACGAATGCATGTTGCCAAAGATTGTATAGTTGAATTTGTATTTGAACATAGTTTCCAATTATATAATTTTTAAAACATGCAGTAACATTTTGTTGGTTAAATTTGAGGGCAAATTATGGCACAGAATATAAAGGAGACTATAGACTAGACGGAGCTGGTAGCACACGGCCGCTCTCTACGCAACGACGCAACTTTCGGCCGGCTTGTAGGCGACCATTTCCTGCGTGTTCAACTGCTCTATGTGTGTGGTTGCTTGCGGTTCAGGCAGTCGCGACACGCTCTGCTCTCGCGTCCCGCCGCGCGCGCTCTGCTCTCGCGTCCCTGAAGGAAATATGCCCTAGAGGCAATAATAAAGTTGTTATTTATATTTCCTTATATCATGATAAATGTTTATTGTTCATGCTAGAATAGTATTAACCGAAAACTTAGTACATGTGTGAATACATAGGCAAACAGAGTGTCCCTGGTATGCCACTACTTGACTAGGTCGTTAATCAAAGATGGTTAAGTTTCCTAGCCATAGACATGTGTTGTCATTTGATCAACGGGATCACATCATTAGAGAATGATGTGATGGACACGACTCATCCGTTAGCTTAGTATTATGATCGTTTAGTTTATTGCTATTTCTTTCTTCATGACTTATACATGTTCCTATGACTACGAAATTATGCAACTCCCGAATACCGGATGAACACTTAGTGTGCTATCAAACGTTACAACGTAACTGGGTGATTATAAAGATGCTCTACAGGTGTCTCCGACGGTGTTTGTTGAGTTGGCATAGATCGAGATTAGGATTTGTCACTCCGTGTATCGAAGAGGTATCTCTGGGCCCTCTTGGTAATGCACATTACTATAATCCTTGCAAGCAATGTGACTAATGAGTTAGTTGCGGGATAATGCATTACGGAACGAGTAAAGAGACTTGCTAGTAATGAGATTGAACTAGGTATGGTGATACCGACAATCGAATCTCGGGCAAGTAACATACCGATGACAAAGGGAACAACATATGTTGTTATGCGGTTTGACCGATAAAGATCTTCGTAGAATATGTAGGAGCCAATATGAGCATCTAGGTTCCGCTATTGGTTATTGACCGGAGATGAGTCTCGGTCATGTCTACATCGTTCTCGAACCCGTAGGGTCCGCACGCTTAACGTTCGATGACGATTTGTATTATGAGTCATGTGATTTGATGACCGAAGTTTGTTCGGAGTGCCGGATGAGATCACGGACATGACGAGGAGTCTCAAAATGGTCGAGAGGTAAAGATCTATATATTGGTAGGCTATATTCGAACATCGGAAAGGTTCCGAGTGATTCGGGTATTTTTCGGAGTACCAGAGAGTAACGGGAATTCACCGGGGGAAGTAGTGGGCCTTAATGGCCCATACGGGAAAGGAGGGAAGGGCCTCAAGGGGTGGCCACACGCCCCCTTGCCAACTCTGAATTGGACTAGGGAGGGGGCGGCGCCCCCTCTCTTTCCTTCTCCCTCTCCTACTCCTTCCCTCTCTACCCTCTTGGAAAAGGAAGGGGACTCCAACTAGGATTGGGAATCCTAGTTGGACTCCCCCTACAGGCGCGCCCCTCCTAGGCCGGCCTCCTCCTCCTCCCTCCTTTATAGACGTGGCCAAGGGGGCACCCCATAGACACACAAGTTGATCTTTAGCCGTGTGCGGTGCCCACCTCCACAGTTTTACACCTCGGTCATCGCCGTACTGCTTAGGCGAAGCCCTGCGCCGGTAATTTCATCATCACCGTCACCACGCCGTCGTGCTGATGGAACTCTCCCTTGGCCTCAACTGGATCAAGAGCTCGAGGGACGTCATCGAGCTGAACGTGTGCTGAACACGGAGGTGCCGTACGTTCGGTGCTTGGATCTGTTGGATCGCGAAGACGTTCGACTACGTCAACCGCGTTACTAAACACTTCCGCTTTCGGTCTACGAGGTTACATGGACACACTCTCCCCGCTCGTTCTTATGCTTCTCCTAGATAGATCTTGCGTGATCGTAGGAATTTTTTTGAAATACTACGTTTCCCAACAGTGGCATCCGAGCCAGGTCTATGCGTAGATGTTATATGCACGAGTAGAACACAAAGAGTTGTGCGCGATAATAGTCATACTGCTTACCAGCATGTCATACTTTGATTCGGCGGTATTGTTGGATGAAGCGGTCTAGACCGACATTACATGACCGCGTTCATGAGACTGGTCCTACCACCGGGCTTCGCACACAGGTGGCTAGTGGGTGTCTATTTCTCCAGCTTTAGTTGAATCGAGTTTGACTACGCCCAGTCCTTGTTGAAGGTTAAAACAACACACTTGACAAAAAATCGTTGTGGTTTTGATGCGTAGGTAAGAACGGTTCTTGCAAAAGCTCGTAGCAGCCACATAAAACATGCAACAACAAAGTAGAGGACGTCTAACTTGTTTTTGCATGGCCTTGCTGTGATGTGATATGGTCAAGACGTGATGATATATAAATTGTTATATGAGATGATCATGTTTTGGAAAAGTTATCGGCAACTGGCAGGAGCCTTATGGTTGTCGCTTTATTGTATGAAATGCAATCGCCATGTAATTGCTTTACTTTATCACTAAGCGGTAGCGATAGTCGTAGAAGCAATAGTTGGCGAGACGACAACGATGAATCGATGGAGATCAAGGTGTCGATCTAGTGACGATGGTGATCATGATGGTGCTTTGGAGGTGGAGATCAAAGGCACAAGATGATGATGGCCATAACATATCACTTATATTGATTGCATGTGATGTTTATGCTTTATGCATCTTATTTTGCTTAGTATGATGGTAGCATTATAAGATGATCTCTCACTAAACTGGCTTGCACAGTTCGTCGTGATGATCGGGTGTGATAAGCTCTACGTTCACATACAACAGGTGCAAGCCAGTTTTGCACACACAGAATATTCGGGTTAAACTTGACGAGCCTAGCATATGCAGATATGGCATCGGAACACTGAGACGGAAAGGTCGAGTGTGAAGCATATAGTAGATATGATCAACATAGTGATGTTCACCATTGAAAACTACTCCATCTCATGTGATGACCGGACATGGTTTAGTTGATTTGGATCACGTGATCACTTAGATGACTAGAGGGATGTCTATCTAAGTGGGAGTTCTTAAGTAATATGATTAATTGAACTTTAATTTGTCATGAACTTAGTCCTGATAGTATTTGCATAACTATGTTGTAGATCAATAGCTCGCGATGTAGCTCCCCATTTATTTTTGATATGTTCCTAGAGAAAATTAAGTTGAAAAATGATAGTAGCAATGATGCGGACTAGGTCAGTGATCTGAGGATTATGCTCATTGCTGCACAGAAGAATTATGTCCTTGATGCTCCGCTAGGTAACAAAACTATTGCAGGAGCATATGCAGACATTATAAACGTTTGACAAGCTCGGTATGATGACTACTTGATAGTTTAGTGCACCATGCTTTATGGCTTAGAACCGGGACTTCAAAAATGTTTTGAACAACATGGAGCATATGAGATGTTCCAAGAGTTGAAATTGGTATTTCAGACTCATGCCCGAGTCGAGAGGTATGAGACCTCTGACAAGTATTTTGCCTACAAGATGGAGGAGAATAGCTCAACTAGTGAGCATGTGCTCAGAATGTCTGAGTACTACAATGGCTTCAATCAAGTGGGAGTTAATTTTCCAGATAAGATAGTGATTGACAGAGTTCTCTAGTCACAATCACCAAGTTACTAGAACTTCGTGATGAACTATAATATGCAAGGGATAACGGAAACAATTCCCAAGCTCTTCGTGATGCTGAAATCAGTGAAGGTGGAAATCAAGAAAAAGCATCAAGTGTTGATGGTTGACAAGACCACTAGTTTCAAGTAAAAGGGCAAGGGAAAGAAATCGAACTTCAAGAAGAATGGCAAGCAAGTTTCCACTCCCATGAAGAAACCCAAAGCTGGAGCCAACCCTGAAACTGAGTGCCTCTACTGCAAATGAAATTGTCACTGGAAGCGGAACTGCCCCTAGATACTTGGCGGATAAGAAGGATGGCAAAGTGAACAAATGTATATTTGATATACATGTTATTGATCTGTACTTTACTAGTGTTTACTAGTCGTCAACCCGTGCATTCGCACGGGCCGGTTATCTAATATTTTCTTTCAATCTATTTTACGAAAAAATATGGTTTTTTGAAATCAACCACTATACTTGAGATATTTTTAAGCATATACGTGCGTTTAGAAACATGGAGATCTACAGAAGAAGGTATATGCATATAAATTGGAAAAAAATATTTCTAACGCCATGAAATTAAAATGTTTTTCAGCTACATCTAATCACATTATATTGCTCAAAATTCAATATATGAATATACAATCATGGGTGAACAATTTGCCTAATCATATGTTTGTTGGTCTCATTTCGGAAGGACGTAGATTGGCCAAACATGCTGCTTATTTTTCATAGGCATATGGTGTGACCTTTTATACATGTAGTATCTATTTAAAATATGTTCAAACAACAAATTATCCAGATAGTGGAACACTTTGATATCCTTTTCCATAAATATTTCTCATGTATGCTGATATATCTTGAATGCTATATTGTAAAGCAATTTTAAAACTCGAACAGTAGATAGTATAATTTTTATGTGACATCTTGTATTAAATGATGACACATATAAAACAGGCAGGTATACTTCTGTAAGTTCAACATCATAATAATGATGTCTCAGTTCCCAAAAATAATCTTCTTTTGTTAGTGGAAAGGTTCCCTCGAACAAAGAGAAAAGGGGAATATTTAGAAATGAGTCAATTACATTGTTGGTGTCACAACTTGTCCTGAATGTTCACTTTGGTGCTACAAGTTGTGAGATACGTCAAAGTGGTGGAAAAACTTGGCTCAATCGTTCGCATACGATGCTTTTCTCAATTTCGTATGAATCAAGCGCTGACTAAGCAAGACAGCGTGGCGCGGGTCCCATTGGCAGTGACCAGAGGCCGTGGGCTGGTGCGTTTGGCATGAGTTTTCTCAGAAACCCCCTCAGATTTCACGTTTTTGACAAATAAGCCCCCAGGTTGGATGTACACAGGTGGCCTTTCCTTATAACTGACAGACAAACAACAAAATATCTTGTTTTAACAGAAGAGAGCTTTCAAAGTTGTTCAGAACTTGCATAGTAGCCCACTGGCTACAAACAAAACAGTACCACCTACAGATTCTGGGTTCGAGTCCCAGAACCACCATTTTTTTATTTCTCATACTGTTAAAATTGTTCTAAATAGAATTTGCATAGCAAGGTTTTTGCACAACAGTTTCACAGAAATCATAGAGCAGAATATAGCATCATATAAAAAACTCCACATTTTTATTTCTCATACTGTTAAAATCGTTCTAAATAGAATTTGCAAAACAGTTTCACAGAAATCATGGAGCAGAATATAGCATCATATCAAAAACTCCACAGGAAGCATTTCTATATGAAATGAAGTAAAATTTCAGAAAAGAAAACAGTTTCACAGAAATCATGGAGCACAGGATAACATCATATCATCTTCACACTAATCATAGTGCACAGGATAGCATCATATCATCTTTAGAGAAGTCATACATGAACTAATTTAGAGAGGATAGCATCATATTCATTTGAGCATCCTACCAAAAGATATGTTCAGCTCCTGACATGTTTCAACTTAAGCGAAGGGCTAATTTAGTTCTAACAATCCAAAAAACAAAAGTTCATACATGAACCTGATTGCATTTTTTTCCAGTTCATTCATGAACTAATTTGATATGCAGCTTGCTCTATAAGGTCTGGAAATCATCAAGCCACTCCTCTTGTGGTGCATTTTGTGTCACTGGGACCTCCTCGGCTCGCACATATGATCTAGGTTCATCTGGTGGAAACATGATGTTCCACAACCCAGCTCCTGGTCCCGTCCTACCTCCTATGTGACCTCTCCCAGTCCCGCTGGAACGACCTCTCCAAGTCCCTCTCCCACTAATTGTCCCAATCCCTCTCCCATTTCCTCTCCCAGGTGCTCTGCCTACTCCTGTGACATTTCCCCTGCCTCTTCCAATTGCTCTCCTCTTTCTCCCTCTTGCATTTTCAGCTGCCTGGTAGCTTGCTTCAGGGACATCTTCAGGAATGTCTTCTGTCACCCCTCTTCTTCTAACCCTGCCTGTTGCCATTGTTGTGGTAACCCTGGGAGGGGGTATGCAACTCTAGCATTTGCAACAAAAGCTGATTCTGGAAGAGGTCCATGATCCATAACTGGCACATATGCTCTCCTCTCCTAAGTATGAAACAATGCAGCAATTTTCAGATAGAGTTTTGCATGGTGAAATCAGAATTTAATGTTTTGTAGAAAAATCCTTACCATTTGTTGCATGAGAAACAACATTGACCCTGGTGTTTGAGTAGGATCCATGTGTGGGTGCACTGTATGTGGCATTATGTTCTTAAAAGAGTGCAAACAAAGTGTCAACGCTACGAGGTAGGGAGTAAAATTTAGAAAACATTATAGTAATTTTAGTTGCTTCCATCTTACTGAAATGATTGAAGGATCGTCATAATACTCTGCATCATCATCATCTCCATCATCTTCTGCAGTCTGAGGTGCATCCCTATTGTTCTCCTCCCACTTGTTGTGCCCTTTCTTATTGTGATCTGCTCTTCCACATAAAGAGCAATGCATGGACACACCATGCTTTGACAGCGTCTTCCCTCCATCTTTCATCTGCTTCTCCTCTGGATCTTTCTTCCTATTCCTCCTTGGTCTTCCCATGACCTTAGTGTACACAGGTGGATATACATCAACTCCATACATCTTTCTCCAATGCTCCTTGTCTCTCACTGGCTTTATGTTAAATCCATAAGCATTTTTGTAAGAATCCACAGAGTAGCATTCATGTACTAGAGTTGCAGGATCTATTCTCTCCTCTCTAGCACAAGCTATTGCATGGTGACATGGAATTCCGGACAAGTCCCATCTTTTGCAGTCACATGTTTCCAGGTTCAAGTCCACAATGTAAGAATGGTTCATTGACACAACTTTGAAAACCTTCTGGCCAGCTCCAAATACCATGCAATTAGCAGCCCAGTCAGTAAATTTGTCAAGTTTTTTCTTAATCTTAGGGCACAATCTACCACTCCATTTCCTATCCAGGGCCACTTCCTTCTGCTTGTTGTAAATCCTTGCTGTTATCTTGTTGTTTATGTTATCCACCATAGATAAAATTGGTAATTCTCTTGCTGGCAATATCCAACTGTCATAAGAAGAAGAAAAAACATGTTAATGCAGTAAAATAGAAACTGAAAAAGGAATATTGCAAAATTACTATTGAAGCACAATACTAAATTAGAAGCTAACCTATTAAATACTTCAGACATGTTATTCAGTAGAATGTCACATTTTGGAAAAGGGTTAAAAAGGCTTTAATCCATGTCTTTGGAGGCCATTTCTCTACCCATTTGTATGCACCCACACTGTCGGCCAACATCTTTTCCATAGCTTTCATGTATGTAGGATTGTTTGTGGCTCTTGCAATTGCCCAAAGATTGTTCTTCAACTGTTCCCCCTTGTGTAGCTTATGGAAATTCTGGTACATATGCCTGACACAGAACCTGTGTTCAGCATCTGGCCAAACCTTTGCTACTGCTGCAATGAGACCCTGAACATCACATACAAGATTGACTATCAGATCAATATATGATTTACAAACTTCTAAATTAATAAAGTACATGTAAAGTGAATGAACTCAGGAGCATACCTTCTGCTTGTCACTCATTATTGTGTATGGAGAGGTGTTACATATGTTTAGATCATCCTTTAGGCTTGCCAAAAACCACTCCCAGCTGCTAGTAGACTCAACTTCCACAATCCCAAATGCTAGGGGGTAGATGCAATCATTAGGGTCAATACCCACAGCTGTTAGCAAATTTCCTTTGTACCTGGCCTTAATGTGACATCCATCTACAAATATGATGGGTCTGCCTCCCAATAGCCATCCTCTCTTGCAAGCATCCAATGACCAGTATAGAGTTGAAAAGTGTTCTCTTGTCTGCTTAGTCTTGTCATCAAAAATTTCCTTTGTGCATAGGTAAAACTTGCTGCCAGGGTTTGTGGTCCTCAACTCCTCTCCATAATCCCACAAGTGCTTGAACTGGTCATCATCTTCACCTCTAATCTGTTTCACTGAATCTCTTCTAGCTCTTCCTAATTTGGTCCTAGTTGGTATGAGATTGTACTCTTGCTGAACCTTCTCCTCAAATTTCTTCAAAGGCATCTTCTCATTGTCCCTGAACTCATCTCTGAATTTTTTGGTTAAAAATGGAGCAGTTAGACCTTTAAGGTTCCATGACTTAGGGCAAGTGTGCTCATCACAATACTTCTTTATAATGAAGCTGTTTTTCCTGCTGTCCTTCACTGCTTTCATGTACCATGGGCAAGCATTACTGCATATTGCTTCAACTGTAGTGCTTGTGTTTCTTGTCTTTTTTATTGCAACTCTGTTTCTTATGCTATAAGAAGTTATAGCATGTCTGAGCTCCTGCACACTACCAAACACCATTCCTAACTTAAATACAGAAGCATTCAGATCTGTCTCTGGATTGAAACCTTTGAAATGGTACTTCAAATTGTCCCTCTCTTCTTTGGATAACAAGATGTGAGGGTCATCTAGAGCATCCTCTGCTAGCTCTGTTTCATAGTCACATGCTGTAACTCTTTCTCTGTGATCATCCACTTCTTTGTCTACATGATCTTCAAATAAATCATCATCCCCATCCTCTACATCATAGTCACTGCCAAAAAATTCCTCATCAGTCTCAGAATCTACTGCAGGTTCTACGTCTTCTTCGTCAACATCATCATCAGCACATCCCGAAGATGATCCTTCAGAAAACAATCCCCTTGCCCTCCTCTTACTCCTCTTACTTCTCACAGTTGCAACTTTAGGTGAGGTGGCTTGTTCTTTTCCCTTGTCTTTCCTTGGAGTTATGACCTTTGGCAATTCAGGAACCCCTTGAACTACAACATCATCTCGTACCAAATTGTTCAGTGTATCTCCATGGTCTATGATCAGCAATAAGTTCTTGTGTTGTGTACTAGCTGCTATCATTGCAAGGCTGTCAGCATCACATTTCATTTCTTTCATTCCTTCACTAAGTGTCCTTCCAGGCTGACACCAAAACACTTCATGTCGTCCACTATCTCTGTCATACCCCAGCTGCTTAAGAAAATCTTCAATCCACAATATAGACCATGTGTCACTATCACAGCTATCAAACCAATCAACTTGATAGTCCATGTATGTCCTGTTGCTGCCAGCTCCACAGAAAAATCCCTTGTGATGAATCTCAACAGTGAACAATCCATCAAAATCACCTACAGTGCATAAACATATTCGGATAACAAAGAACAGTCCATTACAATTATAATTCTGTTCAACAAGGCAATGCAAATATCTAGTTTTCAATTAACAGAGCAGACAACAAGCCCTGTCAAGTATTCAATTAAAAATGCACATGTTATTTACAGTTAACCTGCTCAAATATTCAGTTAAAACAGTGTCGAAAAATTCAGTTATAGCAGTGTCGAAAAATTCAGTTAAAGCAGTGTCGAAAAATTCAGTTATAGCAGTGTCGAAAAATTCTGTTAACATGTGTCGACAGATTCAGTTAACAAGTGTCGACAAATTCAGTTAAGTACAGATTGGCAAATACAATGTAGGGTTGTGCGCACATACACTGACTTGACTGAAGCACTCAGATTTTAACTAATATCCGATTTGTTCATGCAGAAAAGAAGGGGCCTTCTAAACCCGTGCTAAACCATAGAGACAAACGCCACTACGGATGAAAGCGAGGGGGGATTTTAACGTCACGCCATCTAAAAAGCATCCGCGGACGAAATCAACACAAAACTCAACATTCGTCGCCGGCGAACCAACCGATGGAAACCCTACAAAAAAACAGGGGCTACAGAGGGGGAAAGTTGGGGCTGTGCTCACTGTATACAGGGGCTGCCTCGCCGGGAGCTCGCCGGCGGGGTTCCATCGTCGTCGACGCCGCCGATCAACGCGTCCTACAGATCACCGCCGCCGCCGCCTTCAAACGATCGACAGGAGGAAAGCTTGAGGCGAGGGAGTCGAACAGGCAAGTCAATAACGCAGAAAGGAAAGGCCACCTGTGTACAGCCAACCCGGGGGCTTATTTGTCAAAGACGTGAAATCTGAGGGGGTTTCTGAGATAACTCATGCCAAACGCATCAGCCCACGGCCTCTGATCACTGCCAATGGGACCCGCGCCACGCTGTCTTGCTTAGTCAGCGCTTGATTCATACGAAACTGAGAAAAGCACCGTATGCGAATGATTGAGCCAAGTTTTTCCACCACTTTGACGTATCTCACAACTTGTAGCACCAAAGTGAACATTCAGGACAAGTTGTGACACCAACAGTGTAATTGACTCTTTAGAAATCTCAGAATCAGTAGCCATGCAACAGGATACCTATAGGAAAAATGTGTGGTACCTAAAGGAAAATACTGACACATACCAGGTGAGCTACTTCTCACCCACATGTCAGAAAATGATTGAAATATAACCAGTGTGATTTTTTAATGATTGTTTTCGGCCAAAGAGAGAGCTTAAAAAGGCACACGGGAGTGGAAGTAGGTTCAGAACTCTATTGTCACAACATTAGAGTTCTATATCACGCTTCCTATGCTAAAGAGGTGCATGCAACTAATGGGTTCATGTGTACTATTTCAGATATGCTAAATGGGCAAACCCACCTTAAAATAATATCTATCATGTTATTCCTAATGTCAATACGAATGGCATAAGAGATTAACATAATTCATGTGATGTAGGATCAAAACAAAGGAGGGAACCAAGTGCTCGCTACGGAATTAGGTGTGACGTACTGCCGTCAAAACAAAACAAATTCACCATGTCCCAGTTCAGAAACTAATAGTGGTACAGAAAAATATATTAACAGATAATTGAGTTTAGAACCATCTCCTAATGAAGTGATAATTGCACATACCTGTGACACAGTTCCCTGCAAATTGTGCCTTTCCACATAAGCTAGAAGCAAATAACTCAAATTATTTACACATGATATATGTGCATGCACTATGGTTAAAAAGCAAAAAATAAATAGAAGATGTAATGCTAACGTAATGTGTTCTACTCCAAATATGAAAACATTGGTGCTACAAAACAAACCTCCAGTTGGGCCAGCAGCAAGATTAAGGGTATCCACTAATGGGATGCTGATCACAATAAACCTGTGAAGTTCAAAATGTAACCACCGTCATGTAGATAGCAAGCAAAGAAGCTGAACCATGCAATGCACTTCAGCAATAATTTTTTTTATCATTGGTGCAGTAGGTCTAATTAGCTTTCGTAGATGATTACTTTCCCTTGTCAAGATGCTCACAGTTCGTCAAATCATCCGCATTATTTCCTGCCATACATGGCTACACACATATGCAATCAAGCACGTCCATGACGAAGAATTTGTGTCCTCGTGTGTGTATGTGTTTTGCAGAACGTATCAAAGGAGTTTGCAATGCATACCTGCGTCTCCCGGCAAAATGGATCCAGCAACCTGCTAGCTTCTCTACATGCACGTATTCTACTGTATATTTTCATCTCCTTCCAACACGGATTGGCTAGAAAATAATCGAGCTAGCCTCATACATGCGTATTGCCGGATGGCACTCGGCTGCGTGCTCCAGTGTGCATGTATTCTGCCGTATAGGTTCATCTCCTCCCAACACCGACCGGCTAGGAAGTAATCTAGCCAGCAGCGTACGTGCGTATTCCCAAAAAGCACTCGGCTGCGTCGTCCCAACCCTGCTTGATTTGGCCTCAAAGAGATGACAGATTTTTTTTCCATTTGAAAAGAGAAACGATGGATTATTTTTCCATGGAAGGGGAGAGAATTAGCTTTATTTAATAAGAGAAGGAATAGATCGTGGGTTATAGTTAGAAAGAGACCTGGAGTAGTACGATTGAGCTCTAGATTGATATGTTTATTTTTATCTAGGAGAGGGCGTAGAGCTGTAGATAGATTTAGATAGAGATTGAGATTGAGTACCCTTACAAACGTGAAAAGAGGCCTGGAGTTGTACGCTTTACCTAGGAGTTTTTTTACTTGTATCTTTTGATCAATAAAATATTATGGGCCTTGAGTGTTTTTTTTCATAGATTTTATGGATTGATCTACACCGTAATAATTCGGTCCCACGAGATTAACGACTCCTAATTACTGATTTACGTGGTAATTTCTAGGGAGTCACAAATTAGTATAGGTATATATAGAGGTATAGATAGATAGATAGATAGATAGCAACACCTCGGTATTTGATACTAGTTCAGTTGCTAAGAGTAGTAACTCGAAACATGAGTTGCAAAATAAACAGAGACTAGTTAAGGGCGAGGTGATGATGTGTGTGGGAAGTGATTCCAAGGTTGATAAGATCACCATCGCACACTCCCTTTAACTTCGGGATTAGTGTTGAACCTAAAATAAATGTTATTTGGTGTTTGCGTTGAGCATGAATATGATTGGATCATGTTTATTGCAATATGGTTATTTCTTTAAGTCAAAGAATAATTGTTGTTCTATTTACATGAATAAAACCTTCTACGGTCATACACTCAATATAAGTGGTTTATTGAATCTCGATCATAGTGATACACATATTAAAAAATATTGAAGCCAAAAGATGCAAAGTTAATAATGATAGTGCAACTTATTTGTGACACTGCTGTTTAGGTCATATTGGTATAAAGCGCATGAAGGAACTCCATGCTGATGGGATTTTGGAATCACTTGATACTTGCGAACCATGCCTCATGGGCAAGATGACTAAGACTCCGTTCTCTGGAACAATGGAGCGAGCAACTGACTTATTGGAAATAATACATACTGATGTATGCGGTCCGATGAGTGTTGAGGCTCGCCCCGGGTATCGTTATTTTCTAACCTTCATAGATGATTTGAGCAGATATGGATATATCTACTTGATGAAACATAAGTCTGAAACATTTGAAAAGTTCCAGGAATTTCAGAGTGAAGTGGAAAATCATCGTAACAAGAAAATAAAGTTTCTACGATCTGATCGAGGAGGCGAATATTTGAGTTACGAGTTTGGTCTTCATTCGAAACAATATGGAATAAGTTTCCCAACTCACGCCACCTAGAACACCACGACGTTATGGTGTGTCTGAACGTCATAACCGTACTTTATTAGATATTGTGCGATCTATGATGTCTCTTACCGATTTACCACTATCTTTTTGGGGTTATGCATTAGAAACAGCTGCATTCACGTTAAATAGGGCACCATCTAAATCTGTTGAGACGACAACGTATGAACTATGGTTTGGCAAGAAACCAAAGCTGTCGTTTCTTAAAGTTTGGGGTTGCGATGCTTATGTGAAAAAGTTTCAAACTGATAAGCTTGAACCCAAATCGGAGAAGTGTGTCTTCATAGGATACCTAAAAAGAAATTATTGGGTACACCTTCTATCACAGATCCAAAGGAAAGATATTCGTTGCTAAGAATGGATCCTTTTTAGAGAAGGAGTTTCTCTCGAAAGAAGTGAGTGGGAGGAAAGTAGAACTTGATGAGGTAGTTGTACCTTCTCTCAAATTGGAAAATGGTTCATCACATAAATCAGTCCTAGTGATGCCTACACCAACTAGAGGGGAAGCTAATGATAATGATCATGAAACTTCAGATCAAGTTACTACCGAACATCGTAGGTCAATCGGAGCACGTTCTACACCAGACTGGTACGGTAATGCTGTTATGGAAGTCATGTTACTGGACCATGACGAACCTATGAACTATGAGGAAGCGACGATGAGCCAAGGTTCCACGAAATGTCTTGAGGCCATGAAATCTGAGATGGGATCCATGTATGAGTACAAAGTGTGGACTTTGGTTGACTTGCCCGATGATCGGCAAGCCATAGAGAATAAATAGATCTTCAAGAGGAAGATGGACGGTGATGGTAGTGTTACTATCTACAAAAGCTCGACTTGTCGCAAAAGGTTTTCGACAAGTTCAAGGTGTTGACTACCATGATATTTTCTCACTCGTAGCGATGCTTAAGTCTGTCCGAATCATGTTAGCAATTGCCACATTTTATGAAATCTGGCAAATGGATGTCAAAACTGTATTCCTTCATGGATTTCTTAAAGAAGAGTTGTATATGATGCAACCAAAAGGATTTGTCTATCCTAAAGGTGCTAACAAAGTGTGCAAGCTCTAGCGATCCATCTATGGACCGGTGCAAGCATCTCGGAGTTGGAATGTACGCTTTGATGAGTTGATCAAAACATATAGTTTTATACAGACTTGCGGTGAAGCCTCTATTTACAAGAAAGTGAGTGGGAGCACTACAGCCTTTCTGATAAAATATATGTGAATGACATATTGTTGATCAGAAATGATGTAGAATTTTCTGGAAAGCATAAAGGAATGTTTGAAAGGAGTTTTTAAAAGAAAGACCTCGATGAAGCTGCTTACATATTGAGCATCAAGATTTATAGAGATAGATCAAGATGCTTCATAAGTTTTTTCAATGAGTACATACCTTGACAAGATTTTGAAGTAGTTCAAAATGGAACAGTCAAAGAAGGAGTTCTTGCCTGCGTTGCAAGGTGTGAAGTTGAGTAAAGACTCAAAACCCGACCATGGTAGAAAATGGAAAGAGAGTGAAAAGTCATTCCCTATGCCTCAGTCATAGGTTCTATGAAGTATGCTATGTTGTGTACTAGACCTGTTGTGTACCTCACCATGAGTTTGGCAAGAGGGTACAATAGTAATCCAGGAGTGGATCACTGGACAGCGGTCAAAATTATGCTTAGTAGAATAAGGATATGTTTCTCGGTTATGGAGTTGACAAAAAGTTCTTCGTAAAGGGTTACGTCGATGCAAGTTTTGACACCGATCCGGATGACTCTAACGCTCAATATGGATACATATTGAAAGTAGGAGCAATTAGCTAGAGTAGCTCCATGCAGAGCATTGTATACATAGAAATTTGCAAAATACATACGGATTTGAATGTGGCAGACCCATTGGCTAAACTTCTCTCACAAGCAAAACATGATCACACCTTAGTACTCTTTGGATGTTAATCACATGGCGATGTGAACTAGATTATTGACTCTAGTAAACCCTTTTGGTATTAGTCACATGGTGATGTGAACTATAGAGTATTAAATCACGTGACGATGTGAACTATTGGTGTTAAATCACATGGCGATGTGAACTAGATTATTGACTCTAGTGCAAGTGGGAGACTGAAGGAAATACGCCCTAGAGGCAATAATAAAGTTGTTATTTATATTTCCTTATATCATGACAAATGTTTATTGTTCATGCTAGAATAGTATTAACCGGAAATTTAGTACATGTGTGAATACATAGACAAACAGAGTGTCCCTCGTATGCCTCAACTTGACTAGCTCGTTAATCAAAGATGGTTAAGTTTCCTAGCCATAGACATGTGTTGTCAATTGATCAATGGGATCACATCATTAGAGAATGATGTGATGGACAAGACCCATCCGTTAGCTTAGCATTATGATCATTTAGTTTATTGCTATTGCTTTCTTCATGACTTATACATGTTCCTATGACTATGAGATTATACAACTCCCAAATACCGGAGGAACACTTAGTGTGCTATCAAACGTCACAACATAACTGGGTGATTATAAAGATGCTCTATAGGTGTCTCCGTTGGTGTTTGTTGAGTTGGCATAGATCGAGATTAGGATTTGTCTCTCCGTGTATCAGAGAGGTATCTCTGGGCCCTCTCGGTAATGCACATCATTATAAGCCTTGCAAGCAATGTGACTAATGAGTTACTTGCGGGATAATACATTACGGAACAAGTAGAGAGACTTGCCGGTAACGAGATTGAACTAGGTATGGTGATACCGACGATCGAATCTCGGGCAAGTAACATACCGATGACAAAGGGAACAACGTATGTTGTTATGCGGTTTGACCGATAAATATCTTCGTAGAATATGTAGGAGCCAATATGAGCATCCAGGTTCCACTATTGGTTATTGACCGGAGATGAGTCTCGGTCATGTCTACATAGTTCTTGAACCCGTAGGGTCCGCACGCTTAACGTTCGATGACGATTTGTATTATAAGTTATGTGATTTGATGACCGAAGTTTGTTCGGAGTCCCGGATGAGTTCACGGACATGACGAGGAGTCTCGAAATGGTCGAGAGGTAAAGATCGATATATTGGAAGGCTATATTCGGACATCAGAAAGGTTCCGAGTGATTCGGGTATTTTTCGGAGTACCGGAGAGTTACGGGATGTCGCCGGGGGAAGTAGTGGGCCTTAATGGGCCATACGGGAAAGGATAGAAGGGCCTCAAGGGGTGGCCCCCCCCCCCATGGCATGTCCGAATTGGACTAGGGAGTGGGCAGCGCTCCCCTCTCTTTCCTTCTCCCTCTGCTATTCCTTCCCTCTCTACCCTCTTCGAAAAGGAAGGGGACTCCAACTAGGATTTGGAATCCTAGTTGGACTCCCCCGCCAAATCCTAGTTGGACTCCCCCTATAGGCGTGCCCCTCCTAGGCCGACCTCCTCCTCCTCCTCCCTCCTTTATATACGTGGCCAAGGGGGCACCCCATGGACACACAAGTTGATCTTTAGCCGTGTGCGGTGCCCCCCTCCACAGTGTTACACCTCGGTCATATCGTCGTAGTGCTTAGGCGAAGCCCTGCGCCGGTAACTTCATCATCACCATCACCACGCCATCGTGCTGACGGAATTCTCACTCGGCCTCAACTAGATCAAGAGCTGGAGGGACGTCATCGAGCTGAACGTGTGCTGACGCGGAGGTGCCGTACGTTCGGTGCTTGGATTGGTTGGATCGCGAAGACGTTCGACTACATCAACCGCGTTACTAAACGCTTCTGCTTTCGGTCTACAAGGGTAAGTGGACACACTCTCCCCGCTCGTTGCTATGCTTTTCCTAGATAGATCTTGCGTGATCATAGGAATTTTTTTGAAATACTACGTTCCCCAACAGTCCCGCCACGCGCGCTCTGCTCTCGCGTCCCTCTAGGTGCTCTGCCCTCGTCCCACCACGCGCGCTGCCAGTGTTTGGGGCCGGCGCACGATCACGCACGTCCGTGTGCAAGCGGTTGCGGCAGGCACGGAAGGACGATGCAGTTACCCGCTGCAAAAACAGCCAGGCGGACGCGCCGAGAATCCACGCTGCCAGGCCCCCTTTTATTCCTGCGGCTATTTACCTTCATCTCTCATCTCACACGACACAATAAGCACACCCACGAGGACACATACAGAGAGGACATCCAGTGGTTCCAATGGCTCTCCCCGTGGCTCGAATGGCGCTCCCAACGGCCGACGATGGCAACGGCAGGCAGTTCACCACGCATCACGTAGTGGACACCCACGTGAGGGGGAAGTCCTTCTCGGTGGTGTACACGAACGATCCGGTCTCGGTGGAGAGCTCCATCCAAACTATGGAGCAGTTCCTTGCCGAGGACAAGTACCGAGTTGTTGGCTTCGACCTCGAGTACACCATCGGTCGTGTCGGGCACGATCAGAAGGTTGTCGTCGCCCAGTTGTGCGTGCAACATGACATACTCGTCTACCACTACCTCCTTGCCACAAGGCCTTGCGAGCGTTTCTCCAGGTTTATCAATAGCTCCGACTACAGTTTCGCTACGGTGGACACCACCAACGATCTATAAGACCTCAAGGGTTCGGACTTGAAATGCCTGAATCTTGTCAACATCCAACACCACTACAAGGTCTGGGGCAGCAACAAAAACAAACTGAACTCGCTGGTTGACCTCGCCTTGGCCATCATCGACCCCTGCTATGCGAAGATGAAGGAAGAGAGCAATAAGGATAAGAACGCCTCGCACAGTGTGTGGCATGAGAGACTGGATGAACAACAAGTCAAGTACGCGGCCATGGTCGCGTACACAAGCTACGAGATGTACAGGTGGATCGTTGACATGAGGAAATGTCTTCTTCCTGACCCAGATGAGGGATCGAGCCACATAGCAGTGGCGGGAGCGTCACAAGAAGTTGATGACTAGACGATCGTTTCTCCTACTTTAGAATGCATGCAATTGTTTATTGAGGTGTGTGCGAATGATCTGTATAGTCACTTATGTAATTGGATGTTTATTTTAGTTATATATATATACATGTTATTCCACTATAGATAGAGCAATTTACATGGCTTATTAGCAGCAACCGTCTGTGTTATTATTGGTCTTCGCACACATTTCTGATTATGGACCTGTTTGCCGCGTATCACACACATCTTGTTCAGTTTAACCATTTCCATTGTGTTGCCTAATCACACACAGTTCATCCTAGTAAACCGTATGCTGTATATAGCACACGCCTTCATCTGGCTGCCCGTTTCTTCTGTTCCTCCTCATCCCAAACCGTTAATGAGCTGAACCGTATGCCCAACATCGCACACGCAACTAAATTCTGAACCGTGTTTGATGCGTCGGTCATCGCAAATGTTTTGCACCTGTTTTGATGGTTTTTCACACCACCATTTGCGATTATGGCATCGCGCACAGTTTCGTCGAAGGGTCTCTGATCATAGTGTCACGTTTGGACCATCCTGCAGTAGTGCAAGCACTTCATAGAAAAACTATTTTCGAATGAAGTCCTAATTCGTGTCAAGAATTTTATTTCCAATTAACAATGTGTCAAGCACACAAGGTTTGCAGAAATATTATTATTCTCCCACTTACTTTCTTTAAACCACAAGCATATTCATTACCCATTTATGAAGTCAAACCCTTTTGACCATTCCATCAAAAACGAAGATTCCAACTCCATATTGCTCTCTTCTGCCCATTGCTGGAGCTCCGAAGTTTGCATACTTACTAGCATCCTCTGGACCGACAAAATACTTTGGATTGTATCACATACAAGTCCTAGGTTGTATTTCCATTCCATGGAAATTCTTTGTCTTCCATGTTTCATATCTCATGTTTGTAATATGTATTAATTGCTAGTTTAACCCGAACCGACTTTAAGCATTGCTACGGTGAGACAATCTCATTGTAGTCAACTCCTTGAACTTGTTATTGCAACAAGTCGAGCTTAATGGATAAAACATTTTTATCCGGATCAGTTTATAGTCCCATTACAATCCGTTAGACTCTAAGTCTTTCGAAGGGTTTATAAAGATTTAAATCTTAAATCATTTGTGGAAACTATCTCGGATTATATTGGCATTTAGCCAATTCTGGAGTCAGGGCCCATCAACGCTTCCTTGTGTATCTTAGGTATACTGTTGTCTAACAACAATATCTCATTTGCGCACCTGAGAGGTTTGCACGAGCTTTGCCTATGTTGTTCAGCTGCAAGTTCGACCAAAGTCCATACATCTCATGTAGATGCTTCCGTATCAATCGCAGTAGGAAACTCTGGAATCACTTCCAAGGTTCCTTTCCTTTGACCTGATGGCGAAGATACTTGTTATCTCGTCGAGTTGCACTGTCCTCCCACTCACCTTTTCGCAAGAACTATTGTCTTTAAAAGCATACCGTTTTGTGGCAAAAACCATTGCCTCGGCATAGTGGTGGGGGAATACCCAATAACTGGAATAACCTACAAAGTAGCACTTGTCTGATTTGGAATAGGTTTGTAACTTTTGATGATGTTTGCTAAGACTACGTCGGTGTTTCCCCCAAGAGGAGAGGATGATGTAGCATAGCAACGGTAGGTATTTCCCCCAGTAATGAAACCAAGGTATCGAACCAGTAGGAGAGCCAAGCAACAAAACGTAAACATCCCCTGCACACAAATAACAGCCACTCGCAACCCGAGGTGTTAAAGGGGTTGTCAATCCCTTTCAGGTAACGGCGCCAGAAATGGCTAGTTGACGGGAGAAAAATTGTAATAGATTGAAATAATAGATCGCAAATAAAATAAAGTGCAGCAAGGTATTTTTATAATTTTTGATTTAATAGATCTGAATAAAAACGCAAAGTAAATGTAGATCGCAAGGCAAATATATGAGGAAGAAGACCCGGGGGCCATAGGTTTCACTAGTGGCTTCTCTCGAGGAAAATAGCAAACGGTGGGTAAACAAATAACTGTTGGGCAATTGATAGAACTTCAAATAATCATGACGATATCTAGGCAATGATCATTACATAGGCATCACGTCCAAGATTAGTAGATCGACTCCTGCCTGCATCTACTACTATTACTCCAAACATCGACCGCTATCCAGCATGCATCGAGTGTATTAAGTTCATGGAAAAACGGAGTAATGCAATAAGAACGATGACATGATGTAGACAAGATCCGTTTATCTATATGGCGGTACATATAGATCCCGTCTTTTTATCCTTAGTAGCAACGATACATACGTGTCGGTTCCCTTTCTGTCACTGGGATCAAGCACCATAAGATCGAACCCACTACCGGGCACCTCTTCCCATTGCAAGATAAATAGATCAAGTTGGCCAAACAAAACCCAAACATCGGAGAAGAAATACGAGGCTCTAAGAGATCATGCATATAAGAGATCAAAGAAACTCAAATAACTTTCATGGATATAAAAAGATATAACTGATCATAAACTTGAAGTTCATCAGATCCCAACAAACACATCGCAAAAGAGTTACATCATATGGATTTCCAAGAGACCATTGTATTGAGAATTCAGCGAGAGAGAGAAAGCCATCTAGCTACTAACTACGGACCCGAAGGTCTACAAAGAACTACTCACGCATCATCGGAGAGGCACCAATGGAAGTGGTGAACCCCTCCATGATGGTGTCTAGATTGGATCTGGTGGTTCTGGACTCTGCGGCGGCTGGATGAATGTTTCGTCGACTCCCCTAGGGTTTGTGGATGTTTGGGGTATTTATAGAGCAAAGAGGCGGTCTGGGGGACACCCGAGGTGGGCACAACCCACCATGGTGCGCCTGGGCCTCCTGGAGCGCCCTGGTCGGTTGTGCCCCCCTCGCCCCCAGGTGCAACCAGGGCCCATTGCCTTCCTTCTGGCCCATAAAATATCATCGTGGAGTTTTGTGGCATTTGGACTCCGTTTGATATTGATTTCCTCCGATGTAAAAAACATGGAAAAACAACAACTGGCACTTGGCGTTGTGTCAATAGGTTAGTCCCAAAAAATGATGTAAAAAGACTACACAATGATTATAAAACATCCAAGATTGATAATAAAACAACATGGAACAATAAAAAATTATAGATACGTTGGAGACGTATCAGCATCCCCAAGCTTAACTCCTACTCGTCCTTGAGTATGTAAGTGATAAAAACAGAACTTTTGATGTGGAGTGTTGTTCCTCAAGTCATATCATATTCTTTTCTTTATAGCATGGACATTTGGACTTTTATGTGATTCAAAGCAATAGTCTAGTTTTGACATAATAATTTAGATACTCAAGCATATCAAGAAGCAACCATGTCTTTCATAATATCAATGCTAAAACAAGTTATCCCTAGCCCATCATGCTCAAACATTGATCCATTCATGAAACATACTCGAATATTAGCTACACCCAATACTTAAGCACGATCATATTGCCTCCTAATTGGTGCTTTTGTAAGAGAAGATGGAGACTCAGAATGAAAACTGCATAAAGTAAAAGAAAGTCCCTTCTTAGAGGGAAGTAGGGATTAACTCACAATGCCCAAGAATTAGTGATTAACATGTTTAACCATCATTCCCAAGAACTATATCTTTGATCAGCCTTCTATACATCAAAAACGTGTATGACATTCATACATGAGCTGGATATTCCAGTCTTCTTTCTTTCCGCCTTTATATTTCTAATAGTTTGACTTTTAGTATTTCTTCTATTCTTAGAAAAAGCACCCAACTTAAGAGTGGCGTCAGCCCTGGACTTCCTAGGGGTGAAAGTCTCACTAACATCCTTTGGACATTCCCTTTCTCTTTAAGTGTTTGTTTTATTCACCATCGTCACAAGACAGACATTCTTCTGGATCCCTCTCCTAACAGTCAAATGCCCAGTAAACACTTTACTAATTCTTTGCAAACAAACATTGCTTTGTTTGTATCTGAAAATGATTTTCAGTTCCATGAATATCACATAACTATCCCAAACTTTCAAAGTTCGGGTCTCATGGAAGCAAACATTTTGTACTTGAGCGTAACGGAATTCTAGCTTTTGGATTGAAGGACGAGAGTCACATCATCCATAGCATTTGCGGGAGGATACCGAAAGCATGCGATAGGACAAAGTCCTTCTCAGCACTCTTGAGGACATTCCTCACATTACGTTACCAACCGTAAGGTTTTAACCAGATATTTAACAGCTATTCAATTTTAACATGGAAGGTGGAAATGCGAGCCATTATTCTACAACTATTTTGCAAATCACATTTAGACAGTGTTCAAAATTGATTAGACTGAGAATTTAAACAGGTTAATTCTAAAGTGTGCTCCCACTCAAATCAATATCTCTCATAATTGATTGTGAATGATTCAAGACCCGAGTTTGATTGTTCACCACGATGGTAGCATCACAGATGACTAAAATCTCAACCGGTAGGCCAGCTTGCCAATCACATCTTTATGTGATTCTTGTTCATCTTTCGATGCATGTGTTCCAAGCTCAGGACTTTCCTGCCTGAACGTCAAGACAACCAAGTGATCTTGCAGTGCGGTTTGACCTCACCCGCCTTACACTTTCCAGTCGTTCGTGCCCACGGTTGCATGTGGCACCCCAAAGGGATACATGTTGTGACGGTGCTACACTTGGGAGAACACTAACTACTTTATATTTTTGTGAGAGATCACCCTAATAAAAGCGACTACCGCGCAATCAAGAAGGGTGCACCAAAGGGACAAACATCTCAGGCAATTCATAATAGCATGATACGGTATTGCCCTTTCTGACGGAGAAGTCTTGTATTTCTTCGTCTTCGACATTCACGTCGGTGATCACTTTGGCGAAGATTGCCACCACCTTGTCGATGCACCAGATAATATTGCTATCTCTATAGCTAAGAAAATAAGTGCATTACTTAAGGTTGACACACAGGTCATTAAAGTGACAATCATATGGCTCCAACCATCATGCTGAATCATGACACGCAGGTCCTGTTAATTTACCTTATATAGTCATCTCATACATAATCAAATTATTATGAGCACTGCTATACCACATCACATGCAAACCATCCTGCAAAACCAAGCTTGACGCCTCTAATCGGTTCCTACAAACAAGGTTTTACGTGGCTTCTGGGGTTTCGAAACAAACCGAAGCTACCTACGTCCATCATCAAGTATGATTTATTCAAGTCGCTAGATTAACTTTGCAGGGTGTATGAAACATGATATAATAAAATCTTAAGCCCCATACTGAACTTCGTCATACGCATGACCCCCATGAAGATCATATCTGCATTGCCTTTTGTCTGCGCAATTTGATCTTTCTTTCTAACTATGGTGGATTTCAACAAACTGTTAGCACTTCGTTGATCAATAAGGTGCAGATTGCCAGAACATTGAAAATCCACCATGCCGTTATCAAGATCAGAAATGTGCAAATTCCAGGGAAGCAAGAAGAACATCGGGTAACAGATTTAATCAGCTGCCCGCACAAATAATTTTCAGTAATAGAACTTATCTACTACAAATTATATTGTGCAACACCCATACATCTCTATGTATTCTAGATTGCAACCTGCATCTATGCATATCATGGCTCATGATTCCACTATTGGGGAACGCGACAGATAACAAAAAATTTCGACTTACACACCAGCCCAGGACCACTATGGAGACTGCATACAAGGTTTGATCTTTTTCAATACCGACTCGTAGCGCAGCGGAAGTAGAGTCGATCACGACCGGTGTTGCAGATCCCCGCAGCTAGGATGTACAACCTCCCAACTGCGAGGATGTATTCCCTTGTCTACCCCTCGGACAGCCCTCCGGGAGGCGGTCGGAAAGTCCCTCGGACGGTGTCGCGGACAGCCCTTCGGGAGGACCTTCAGAACTCGGATGGTCACATGGACAGCCCTTCGGGAGGAACTTTGAAACTCGGATGGTCACTTGGACAGCCCTTCGGGAGGCACTCTCTAACTAAGACCAAAACTATGATCTCTCTACAGAGTTGCACACATACGGTGTCATCTATCTGGCAGGGTTCCGCTGTCCAGAACTCGTTCCTGCCGGAACCCAGACAGACTTTCGGCTTTACGAAACTATTTCACTGCAAGGGAGAGAGAAGGACAGATCATGCATGGCATTTGTATGTGAGGAGTGAGTGTGGGGAGTGCCTCTCCACCTCTATTTATAGGAAAACCCAAGGGGTAGGGGGAAACATGAAAAACCCATAACACCCACACTTTATGTCACAGATAAAGGGCATAAAGGAATGACAAGTGGAGCTCCATGGAGGAGCTGCACCTTTGAACGTCCCACCTTTACGGGGGCCCCCAAAGGGGGTTCCGTGATCCCCAAGTCCTTCTAGAATCCTTTTGGGAAAATCCCTAAAAGGTGGCTTTCCATCAAAATATCAAAAAGCACTTCCAGTATTCACGACGACATTTTTCAGCGTCCGTTCAAACTGAAAATATTTATGCGGGCTTAGAACATTTCTAGTACCCACTAAAATAATTATCAATGCATTCCAGAACAATTCTAGATTAGTGATTTTCATCTGTGAAAAGCATCTAAAGAGGTTTCAGCAGCTTCGGAACATTTCCGGTTTTACCCCGGAAAATTCCCAGAAGTTTCCAGAATAATTTTGGCACCCTCCAGGAATTATCAGGCATGTCCCGGAACCAATTTGACTTAATGGAATACCCTGAGACAACTTTTCGGTTTTACCGAAACTATTCCGGTGGTCTCTCTCCGGAACCTATCCGGTGTGTCCAAAACTTTTTCGTTGAATTTCTCTCAGACTCCCTGTCTAGTATTCAACAGATAGATGACCCTTAATCGTGTGACCCTATAGGTTCGATGAAGTATAGACATGACCGGAACTCTTTCCGATCAATGATCAACATCGGAGTCGGGGACACCCATATTGACCCCTATACCCACACGAATGAATATTCGAGTGAACCTCCAGTTGCCGTGTGCTATTCCTGTTGCTTCGCGATATGTTACAAATGCCCGAGGTGAGATTTACTTGCATCTCCGTGGATCAACAACTTGTCCACTATGCTAGTTACCTCGTTACTGGTTTTGTTCTTTTTCTCGTTTCCGTGTTGCGGCATCCCTGTGATGAAATCACACTATGTCTGGCGAGACGATGATGGATACCGTAACACCGAGAGGGCCCGATAATATCTCTCCATCGTCGGAGGAGCAAATCCCAATCTTGGCCTATCAAGTTACTTGACACACTTTTCCATGAACCCGTAAGCCGCTGTATTAGCCACCCATTTACGGATGACGTTTAACAAACCCCAAAGTTCACGAAGCAAGTTTGAAGAAACTCGATACTCTCATGGTCTAAGGAATTATGCAAACATTAACCATCTCTGTGTTATTAACCATAAACTTGTGACGAATGTATCTCATAGCATAACATCAATTCGCGTCGATTCAACACAAATGTTCTTCTAACATTGTGCCCTCAAAGTTGCTGGCATATACATGCCCATGATTGGGAGAACATAATCATCATGCAACACTTGAGCTAGTCTTAGAGGCATGACTAGGAATACATTTTACCATTTATTATTCCACACGTGCACATGGGTTTTCGCCAGAGCCTTTATGGATATACGGGCTCGGGAACCACAATAGTTATAGCATGGAACATAAACATAATTATGAGCATGGAGGTAAATAATAACATTTATTATTGCCTCTAGGGCATATCTCCTACACCAGGGAGCCCATTTCTGCTCAGGCCACACGCTCACACTCTCAGGCTCATACAACCATCTCTCTCACTATCATCCCCACGAACACATGAAGCAGAGAAGAGGACTGTGATGTCTACTACGCAAGCTTGTTCTTGTAGACGTCGTTGGGCCTCTGAGTTCAGAGGTTTGTAGGACAATAGCAAATTTCCCTCAAGTGGATGACCTAAGGTTTATCAATCCGTGGGAGGCGTAGGATGAAGATGGTCTCTCTCAAATAACCCTGCAACCAAATACCAAAGAGTCTCTTGTGTCCCCAACACACCCAATACAATGGTAAATTGTATAGGTGCACTAGTTCGGCGAAGAGATGGTGATACAAGTGCAATACGGATGGTAGATATAGGTTTTTGTAATCTGGATATATAAAAACAGCAAGGTAGCAAGCGGTAAAAGTGAGCGCAAACGGTATTGCAATGCCAGGAAACAAGGCCTAGGGTTCATACTTTCACTAGTGCAAGTTCTCTCAACAATAATAACATAATTGTATCATATAACTATCCCTCAACATGCAACAAAGAGTCACTCCAAAGTCACTAATAGCGGAGAATAAACGAAGAGATTATTGTAGGGTACGAAACCACCTCAAAGTTATTCTTTCAGATCGATCTATTCAAGAGTTCGTACTAGAATAACACCTTAAGATACATATCAACCAAAACCCTAATGTCACCTAGATACTCCAATGTCACCTCAATTATCCGTGGTTATGATTATACGATATGCATCACACAATCTCAGATTCATCTATTCAAACCAACACAAAGTACTTCATAGAGTGCCCCAAAGTTTCTACCGGAGAGTCAAGACGAAAATGTGTGCCAACCCCTATGCATAAGTTCACAATGTTACGGAACCCGCAAGTTGATCACAAAAACATACATCAAGTAGATCACGTGAATATCCCAATGTTACCACAGATAAGCACATGCAAGACATACATCAAGTGTTCTGAAATCCTTAAAGACTCAATCGGATAAGATAACTTCAAAGGGAAAACTCAATCCATTACAAGAGAGTAGAAGGGGAGAAACATCATAAGAGCCAACTATAATAGCAAAGCTCGTGATACATCATGATCGTGCCACATCAAGAACATGAGAGAGAGAGAGAGATCAAACACATAGCTACTGGTACATACCCTCAGCCCCGAGGGTGAACTACTCCCTCCTCGTCATGGAGAGCACCGGGATGATGAAGATGCCCACCGGTGATGGATCCCCCCTCCGGCAGGGTGCCGCAACAGGGTCTCGATTGGTTTTTGGTGGCTACAGAGGCTTGCGGCGGCTGAACTCCCGATCTAGGTTATGTTCTGGGGGTTTCTATGTA
>NC_057814.1:610822050-610833634 GCF_018294505.1 Triticum aestivum
GGCAGCCCGGGACTCTTCTGGCCCAACCCTTTTACTCCATGGCCTTTTCTGCTCCAAAAATAAGCTCCGTCAAGTTTCAGGTCAAGTTTCCATAAAAATATCAAAAAGCACTTCCACTATTCACGACGACATTTTTCAGCGTCCGTTCAAACTGAAAATATTTGTGTGGGCTTAGAACATTTCTAGTACCCACTAAAATAATTATCAATGCATTCCAGAACAATTCCAGATTAGTGATTTTCATCCGTGAAAAGCATCTAAAGAGGTTTCAGCAGCTCCGGAACATTTCCGGTTTTTACCCCGGAAAATTCCCAGAAGTTTCCAGAATAATTTTGGCACCCTCCAAGAATTATCAGGCATGTCCCAGAACCAATTTGACTTAATGGAATACCCTGAGACAACTTTTCGGTTTTACCGAAACTATTCCGGTGTTCTCTCTCCGGAACCTATCCGGTGTGTCCGAAACTTTTTCGTTGAATTTCTCTCAGACTCCCTGTCTAGTATTCAACAGATAGATGACCCTTAAGCGTGTGACCCTATAGGTTCGATGAAGTATAGACATGACCGGAACTCTTTCCGATCAATGATCAACATCGGAGTCGGGGACACCCATATTGACCCCTATACCCACACGAATGAATATTCGAGTGAACCTCCAGTTGCCGTGTGCTATTCCTGTGTCTTCGCGATATGTTACAAATGCCCGAGGTGAGATTTACTTACATCTCCGTGGATCAACAACTTGTCCACTATGCTAGTTACCTCGGTACCGGTTTTGTTCTTTTTCTCGTTTCCGTGTTGCGGCATCCCTGTGATGAAATCACACTGTGTCTGGCCAGACGATGATGGATACCGTAACACCGAGAGGGCCCGATAATATTTCTCCATCGTCGGAGGAGCAAATCCCAATCTTGGCCTATCAAGTTACTTGACACACTTTTGTTGGAAATATGCCCTAGAGGCAATAATAAATGGTTATTATTATATTTCTGTGTTCATGATAATAGTCTTTTATTCATGCTATAATTGTATTGTCCGGAAATCGTAATACATGTGTGAATACATAGACCACAACCTGTCCCTAGTAAGCCTCTAGTTGACTAGCTCGTTGATCAACAGATAGTCATGGTTTCCTGACTATGGACATAGGATGTCATTGATAACGGGATCACATCATTAGGAGAATGATGTGATGGACAAGACCCAACTTAAGCATAGCATAAAAGATCGTGTAGTTTCGTTTGCTAGAGCTTTTCCAATGTCAAGTATCTTTTCCTTAGACCATGAGGTCGTGCAACTCCCGGATACCGTAGGAGTGCTTTGGGTGTGCCAAACGTCACAACGTAACTGGGTGACTATAAAGGTGCATTACGGGTATCTCCGAAAGTGTCTGTTGGGTTGGCACGGATCGAGACTGGGATTTGTCACTCCGTGTAAACGGAGAGGTGTCTCTGGGCCCACTCGGTAATGCATCATCATAATGAGCTCAATGTGACTAAGGCGTTAGTCACGGGATCATGCATTGCGGTACGAGTAAAGAGACTTGCCGGTAACGAGATTGAACTAGGTATTGGGATACCGACGATCGAATCTCGGGCAAGTAACATACCGATTGACAAAGGGAACTACATACGGATTGATTGAATCCTCGACACCGTGGTTCACCCGATGATATCATCGTGGAACATGTGGGAGCCAACATGGGTATCCAGATCCCGCTGTTGGTTATTGACCGGAGAGGCGTCTCGGTCATGTCGGCATGTCTCCCGAACCCGTAGGGTCTACACACTTAAGGTCCGGTGACGCTAGGGTTGTAGAGATATATGTATGCGGAAACCCGAAAGTTGTTCGGAGTCCCGGATGAGATCCCGGACGTCACGAGAGGTGCCGGAATGGTCCGGAGGTGAAGAATTATATATAGGAAGTCCAGTTTTGGCCACCGGGAAAGTTTCGGGGGTTATCGGTATTGTACCGGGACCACCGGAAGGGTCCCGGGGGTCCACCGGGTGGGGCCACCTGTCCCGGAGGGCCCCGTGGGCTGAAAGTGGAAGGGAACCAGCCCCTAGTGGGCTGGGGCGCCTCCTTGGGCCTCCCCCCCATGCGCCTAGGGTTGGGAACCCTAAGGGGGGGGGGGAGTTCCCCCTTGCCTTGGGGGGCAAGGCAACCCCTTCCCCCCCTTGGCCGCCGCCCCCCCAACCCTAGATGGGTTTTGGCCGGCTCCCCCCTCCCAAGGGGTCCTATAAATAGGGGGGGTGAGGGAGGGCAGCACACCTACAGCCTTTGGCGCCTCCCTCCTCCCCTACAACACCTCTCGCGCAGAAGCTCGGCGAAGCCCTGCCGAAGAGCCGCTACATCCACCACCACGCCGTCGTGCTGTTGGATCTCCATCAACCTCTCCTTCCCCCTTGCTGGATCAAGAAAGGAGGAGACGTCGCTGCACCGTACGTGTGTTGAACGCGGAGGTGCCGTACGTTCGGCACTCGGTCATCGGTGATTTGGATCACGGCGAGTACGACTCCGTCATCCACGTTCATTGGAACGCTTCCGCTCGCGATCTACAACGGTATGTAGATGCACTCCCTTCCCCTCGTTGCTAGTAGACTCCATAGATGCATCTTGGTGAGCGTAGGAAAATTTTATAATTATGCTACGATTCCCTTCAGTGGCATCATGAGCCAGGCCTATGCGTAGTTACTATGCACGAGTAGAACACAAAGAAGTTGTGGGCGTTGATGTTGCCAATTCTTCTTGCCACTACTAGTCGTTTCTTGTTTCGGCGGCATTGTAGGATGAAGCGGCCCGGACCGACCTTACACGTACGCTTACGTGAGACAGGTTCCACCGACTGACATGCACTAGTTGCATAAGGTGGCTAGCAGGTGTCTGTCTCTCCTACTTTAGTCGGAACGGATTCGATGAAAAGGGTCCTTATGAAGGGTAAATAGAAATTGGCAAATCGCGTTGTGGTCATACGTAGGTAAGAAAACGTTCTTGCTAGAAACCTACAAACCACGTAAAAACTTGCAACAACAATTAGAGGACGTCTAACTTGTTTTTGCAGCAAGTGATATATGTGATATGATATGGCCAGAAGATGTGATGAATGATATATGTGATGTATGAGATTGATCATATTCTTGTAATAGGAATCACGACTTGCATGTCGATGAGTATGACAACCGGCAGGAGCCATAGGAGTTGTCTTTATTATTTTGCATGACCTGCGTGTCATTGAATAATGCCATGTAATTTACTTTACTTTGTTGCTAAACGGTTAGCCATAGAAGTAGAAGTAATCGTTGGCGTGACAACTTCATGAAGACACAATGATGGAGATCATGATGATGGAGATCATGGTGTCATGCCGGTGACGAAGATGATCATGGTGCCCCGAAGATGGAGATCAAAGGAGCATGATGATATTGGCCATATCATGTCACTATTTGATTGCATGTGATGTTTATCATGTTTTTGCATCTTATTTTCTTAGAACGACGGTAGCAAATAGGATGATCCCTTATAATAATTTCAAGAAAGTGTTCACCCTAACTGTGCACCGTTGCGAAGGTTCGTCGTTTCGAAGCACCACGTGATGATCGGGTGTGATAGATTCTTACGTTCGAATACAACGGGTGTTGACGAGCCTAGCATGTACAGACATGGCCTCGGAACACACGCAATACACTTAGGTTGACTTGACGAGCCTAGCATGTACAGACATGGCCTCGGAACACGGAGGACCGAAAGGTCGAGCATGAGTCGTATAGAAGATACGATCAACATGGAGATGTTCACCGATCTTGACTAGTCCGTCTCACGTGATGATCGGACACGGCCTAGTTGAGTTCGGATCATGTTTCACTTAGATAACTAGAGGGATGTCTATCTGAGTGGGAGTTCATTAAATAATTTGATTATATGAACTTAATTATCATGAACTTAGTCTAAATCTTTACACTATGTACTGTAGATCAAATGGCCCACGTTGTCCTCAATTTCAACGCGTTCCTAGAGAAAACCAAGCTGAAAGATGATGGCAGCAACTATACGGACTGGGTCCGGAACCTGAGGATCATCCTCATAGCAGCCAAGAAAGATTATGTCTTAGAAGCACCGCTAGGTGAAGCACCAATCCCTGAGAACCAAGACGTTATGAACGCTTGGCAGCAGCGTGCTGATGATTACTCCCTCGTTCAGTGCGGCATGCTTTACAGCTTAGAACCGGGTCTCCAAAAGCGTTTTGAGAAACATGGAGCATATGAGATGTTCGAGGAGCTGAAACTGGTTTTTCAAGCTCATGCCCGGGTCGAGAGATATGATGTCTCTGACAAGTTCTTCAGCTGTAAAATGGAGGAGAACAGTTCTGTTAGTGAGCACATACTCAGAATGTCTGGGTTGCACAACCGCTTGTCTCAGCTGGGAGTTAATCTCCCGGATGACGCGGTCATTGACAGAATCCTCCAGTCGCTTCCACCAGGCTACAAGAGCTTTGTGATGAACTACAATATGCAGGGGATGGAAAAGACCATTCCCGAGGTGTATTCAATGCTGAAATCAGCTGAGGTAGAGATCAGAAAAGAACATCAAGTGTTGATGGTGAATAAAACCACTAAGTTCAAGAAGGGCAAGGGTAAGAAGAACTTCAAGAAGGACGGCAAGGGAGTTGCCGCGCCCGGTAAGCCAGTTACCGGGAAGAAGTCAAAGAATGGACCCAAGCCCGAGACTGAGTGCTTTTATTGCAGGGGAAGTGGTCACTGGAAGCGGAACTGCCCCAAATATTTAGCGGACAAGAAGAAGGCCGGCAACACCCAAGGTATATGTGATATACAAGTAATTGATGTGTACCTTACCAGTACTCGTAGTAGCTCCTGGGTATTTGATACCGGTGCGGTTGCTCATATTTGTAACTCAAATCAGGAACTACGGAATAAACGGAGACTGGCAAAAGACGAGGTGACGATGCACGTCGGGAATGGTTCCAAGGTCGATGTGATCGTCGTCGGCACGCTACCTCTGCATCTACCCACGGGATTAGTTATAAACCTCAATAATTGTTATTTAGTGCCAGCTTTGAGCATGAACATTGTATCTGGATCTCGTTTAATTCGAGATGGCTACTCATTTAAATCTGAGAATAATGGTTGTTCTATTTATTTGAGAGATATGTTTTATGGTCATGCCCCGCTGGTCAATGGTTTATTTTTGATGAATCTCGAACGTGATGCTACACATGTTCATAGTGTGAATACCAAAAGATGTAAAGTTGATAACGATAGTCCCACATACTTGTGGCACTGCCGCCTTGGTCACATTGGTGTCAAGCGCATGAAGAAGCTCCATGCAGATGGACTTTTGGAGTCTCTTGATTACGAATCATTTGACACGTGCGAACCATGCCTCATGGGTAAGATGACCAAGACTCTGTTCTCCGGAACAATGGAGCGAGCAACCAACTTATTGGAAATCATACATACCGATGTGTGCGGTCCAATGAGTGTTGAGGCTCGCGGAGGATATCGTTATGTTCTCACTCTCACTGATGATTTAAGTAGATATGGGTATGTCTACCTAATGAAACACAAGTCTGAAACCTTTGAAAAGTTCAAGGAATTTCAGAGT
Source organism: Triticum aestivum (assembly GCF_018294505.1). NCBI lineage: Eukaryota > Viridiplantae > Streptophyta > Magnoliopsida > Poales > Poaceae > Triticum > Triticum aestivum. The sequence goes on from NC_057814.1 coordinate 610,827,670, forward strand.
GAAGTCGAGAATCAACGTGACAGGAAAATAAAATTCTTACGATCAGATCGTGGTGGAGAATATTTAAGTCACGAATTTGGTACACACTTAAGGAAATGTGGAATAGTTTCACAACTCACACCGCCTGGAACACCTCAGAGAAATGGTGTGTCCGAACGTCGTAATCGCACTCTATTGGATATGGTGCGATCTATGATGTCTCTTACCGATTTACCGCTCTCATTTTGGGGTTATGCTTTAGAGACTGCCACATTCACTTTAAATAGGGCACCGTCTAAATCCGTTGAGACGACACCGTATGAATTATGGTTTGGGAAGAAACCTAAGCTGTCGTTTCTAAAAGTTTGGGGATGCGATGCTTATGTCAAGAAACTTCAACCTGAAAAGCTCGAACCCAAATCGGAAAAATGCGTCTTCATAGGATACCCTAAGGAAACTATTGGGTATACCTTCTACCTCAGATCCGAAGGCAAGATCTTCGTTGCCAAGAACGGGTCCTTTCTAGAGAAGGAGTTTCTCTCGAAAGAATTGAGTGGGAGGAAAGTGGAACTTGATGAGGTGATAGTCACCCCTTCCGAACCGGGAAGTAGCGCAGCGCAGGAAAATGTTCCTGTGGTGCCTACACCGACTGGGGAGGAAGTTAATGATGATGATCATGAAGCTTCAGATCAAGTTACTGAACTTCGTAGGTCCACAAGGGCACGTTCCGCACCAGAGTGGTACGGCAACCCTGTCCTGGAAATCATGTTGTTAGACAACGGTGAACCTTCGAACTATGAAGAAGCGATGGCGGGCCCGGATTCCGACAAATGGCTAGAAGCCATGAAATCCGAGACAGAATCCATGTATGAAAACAAAGTATGGACTTTGACTGACTTGCCCGATAAGCGGCGAGCCATAGAAAACAAATGGATCTTTAAGAAGAAGACGGATGCAGATGGTAATGTGACCATCTACAAAGCTCGACTTGTCGCTAAGGGTTATCGACAAGTTCAAGGGGTTGACTACGATGAGACTTTCTCACCCGTAGCGAAGCTGAAGTCCGTCCGAATCATGTTAGCAATTGCCGCATACTATGATTATGAGATATGGCAGGTGGACGTCAAAACGGCATTCCTTAACGGCTTCCTCAAGGAAGAGTTGTATATGATGCAGCCGGAAGGTTTTGTCGATCCTAAGAATGCTAACAAAGTATGCAAGCTCCAGCGCTCAATCTATGGGCTGGTGCAAGCATCTCGGAGTTGGAACATTCGCTTTGATGAGATGATCAAAGCGTTTAGGTTTACACAGACTTATGGAGAAGCCTGTGTTTACAAGAAAGTAAGTGGGAGCTCTGTAGCATTTCTCATATTATATGTGGATGACATATTATTGATGGGAAATGATATAGAATTCTTGGAAAGTATAAAGGCCTATTTGAATAAGTGTTTTTCAATGAAGGACCTTGGAGAAGCTGCTTACATGTTAGGCATCAAGATCTATAGAGATAGATCAAGACGCCTCATTGGTCTTTCACAGAGTACATACCTTGACAAGATATTGAAGAAGTTCAGTATGGATCAGTCCAAGAAGGGGTTCTTGCCTGTATTGCAAGGTGTGCAATTGAGCACGGCTCAATGCCCGACCACGGCAGAAGATATAGAAGAGATGAGTGTCATCCCCTATGCCTCGGCCATAGGGTCTATTATGTATGCCATGCTGTGTACCAGACCTGATGTAAACCTTGCCGTAAGTTTGGTAGGAAGGTACCAAAGTAATCCCGGCAAGGAACACTGGACAGCGGTCAAGAATATCCTGAAGTACCTGAAGAGGACTAAGGATATGTTTCTCGTTTATGGAGGTGACGAAGAGCTCGTCGTAAAGGGTTACGTCGACGCTAGCTTCGACACAGATCCGGATGACTCGAAGTCACAGACCGGATACGTGTATATTTTGAATAGAGGAGCAGTAAGCTGGTGCAGTTGCAAGCAAAGCGTCGTGGCGGGATCTACATGTGAAGCGGAATACATGGCAGCCTCGGAGGCAGCACAGGAAGTAGTCTGGATGAAGGAGTTCATTACCGACCTAGGGGTGATTCCCAATGCGTCGGGCCCAATGACTCTCTTCTGTGACAACACTGGAGCTATTGCCCTTGCGAAGGAGCCCAGGTTTCACAGGAAGACCAGGCATATCAAGCGTCGCTTCAACTCCATTCGTGAAAGTGTTCAAAATGGAGACATAGATATTTGTAAAGTACACACGGACCTGAATGTAGCAGATCCGTTGACTAAACCTCTCCCTAGGGCAAAACATGATCAACACCAGGACGCAATGGGTGTTCGATTCATCACAATGTAACTAGATTATTGACTCTAGTGCAAGTGGGAGACTGTTGGAAATATGCCCTAGAGGCAATAATAAATGGTTATTATTATATTTCTGTGTTCATGATAATAGTCTTTTATTCATGCTATAATTGTATTGTCCGGAAATCGTAATACATGTGTGAATACATAGACCACAACCTGTCCCTAGTAAGCCTCTAGTTGACTAGCTCGTTGATCAACAGATAGTCATGGTTTCCTGACTATGGACATAGGATGTCATTGATAACGGGATCACATCATTAGGAGAATGATGTGATGCACAAGACCCAACTTAAGCATAGCATAAAAGATCGTGTAGTTTCGTTTGCTAGAGCTTTTCCAATGTCAAGTATCTTTTCCTTAGACCATGAGGTCGTGCAACTCCCGGATACCGTAGGAGTGCTTTGGGTGTGCCAAACGTCACAACGTAACTGGGTGACTATAAAGGTGCATTACGGGTATCTCCGAAAGTGTCTGTTGGGTTGGCACGGATCGAGACTGGGATTTGTCACTCCGTGTAAACGGAGAGGTATCTCTGGGCCCACTCGGTAATGCATCATCATAATGAGCTCAATGTGACTAAGGAGTTAGTCACGGGATCATGCATTGCGGTACGAGTAAAGAGACTTGCCGGTAACGAGATTGAACTAGGTATTGGGATACCGACGATCGAATATCGGGCAAGTAACATACCGATTGACAAAGGGAACTGCATACGGATTGATTGAATCCTCGACACCGTGGTTCACCCGATGATATCATCGTGGAACATGTGGGAGCCAACATGGGTATCCAGATCCCGCTGTTGGTTATTGACCGGAGAGGCGTCTCAGTCATGTCGGCATGTCTCCCGAACCCGTAGGGTCTACACACTTAAGGTCCGGTGACGCTAGGGTTGTAGAGATATATGTATGCGGAAACCCGAAAGTTGTTCGGAGTCCCGGATGAGATCCCGGACATCACGAGAGGTTCCGGAATGGTCCGGAGGTGAAGAATTATATATAGGAAGTCCAGTTTTGGCCACCGGGAAAGTTTCGGGGGTTATCGGTATTGTACCGGGACCACCGGAAGGGTCCCGGGGGTCCACCGGGTGGGGCCACCTGTCCCGGAGGGCCCCGTGGGCTGAAAGTGGAAGGGAACCAGCCCCTAGTGGGCTGGGGCGCCTCCTTGGGCCTCCCCCCATGCGCCTAGGGTTGGGAACCCTAAGGGGGGGAGTTCCCCCTTGCCTTGGGGGGCAAGGCAACCCCTTCCCCCCCTTGGCCCCCCCCCCCCCCCCCCAACCCTAGATGGGTTTTGGCCGGCTCCCCCCTCCCAAGGGGTCCTATAAATAGGGGGGGGAGGGAGGGCAGCACACCTACAGCCTTTGGCGCCTCCCTCCTCCCCTACAACACCTCTCGCGCAGAAGCTCGGCGAAGCCCTGCCGAAGAGCCGCTACATCCACCACCACGCCGTCGTGCTGTTGGATCTACATCAACCTCTCCTTCCCCCTTGCTGGATCAAGAAAGGAGGAGACGTCGCTGCACCATACGTGTGTTGAACGCGGAGGTGCCGTACGTTCGGCACTCGGTCATCGGTGATTTGGATCACGGCGAGTACGACTCCGTCATCCACGTTCATTGGAACGCTTCCGCTCGCGATCTACAACGGTATGTAGATGCACTCCCTTCCCCTCGTTGCTAGTAGACTCCATAGATGCATCTTGGTGAGCGTAGGAAAATTTTATAATTATGCTACGATTCCCTTCAACTTTTCCATGAACCCGTAAGCCGCTGTATTAGCCACCCATTTACGGAGGACGTTTAACAAACCCCAAAGTTCATGAAGCAAGTTTGAAGAAACTCGAAACCCTCATGGTGTAAGGAATTATGCAAACATTAACCATCTCTGTGTTATTAACCATAAACTTGTGACGAATGTATCTCATGGCATAACATCAATTCGGGTCGATTCAACACAAATGTTCTTCTAACATTGTGCCCTCAAAGTTGCTGGCATATACATGCCCATGATTGGGAGAACATAATCATCATGCAACACTTGAGCTAGTCTTAGAGGCATGACTAGGAATACATTTTAGCATTTATTATTCCACACGTGCACATGGGTTTTCGCCAGAGCCTTTATGGATATACGGGCTCGGGAACCACAATAGTTATAGCATGGAACATAAACATAATTATGAGCATGGAGGTAAATAATAACATTTATTATTGCCTCTAGGGCATATCTCCTACACCAGGGAGCCCATTTCTGCTCAGGCCACACGCTCACACTCTCAGGCTCATACAACCATCTCTCTCACTATCATCCCCACGAACACATGAAGCAGAGAAGAGGACTGTGATGTCTACTACGCAAGCTTGTTCTTGTAGACGTCGTTGGGCCTCTGAGTTCAGAGGTTTGTAGGACAATATCAAATTTCCCTCAAGTGGATGACCTAAGGTTTATCAATCCGTGGGAGGCGTAGGATGAAGATGGTCTCTCTCAAACAACCCTGCAACCAAATACCAAAGAGTCTCTTGTGTCCCCAACACACCCAATACAATGGTAAATTGTATAGGTGCACTAGTTCGGCGAAGAGATGGTGATACAAGTGCAATACGGATGGTAGATATAGGTTTTTGTAATCTGGATATATAAAAACAGCAAGGTAGCAAGCGGTAAAAGTGAGCGCAAACGGTATTGCAATGCCAGGAAACAAGGCCTAGGGTTCATACTTTCACTAGTGCAAGTTCTCTCAACAATAATAACATAATTGTATCATATAACTATCCCTCAACATGCAACAAAGAGTCACTCCAAAGTCACTAATAGCGGAGAATAAACGAAGAGATTATTGTAGGGTACGAAACCACCTCAAAGTTATTCTTTCAGATCGATCTATTCAAGAGTTCGTACTAGAATAACACCTTAAGATACATATCAACCAAAACCCTAATGTCACCTAGATACTCCAATGTCACCTCAATTATCCGTGGTTATGATTATACGATATGCATCACACAATCTCAGATTCATCTATTCAAACCAACACAAAGTACTTTATAGAGTGCCCCAAAGTTTCTACCGGAGAGTCAAGACGAAAATGTGTGCCAACCCCTATGCATAAGTTCACAATGTTACGGAACCCGCAAGTTGATCACAAAAACATACATCAAGTAGATCACGTGAATATCCCAATGTTACCACAGATAAGCACATGCAAGACATACATCAAGTGTTCTGAAATCCTTAAAGACTCAATCGGATAAGATAACTTCAAAGGGAAAACTCAATCCATTACAAGAGAGTAGAAGGGGAGAAACATCATAAGAGCCAACTATAATAGCAAAGCTCGTGATACATCATGATCGTGCCACATCAAGAACATGAGAGAGAGAGAGATCAAACACATAGCTACTGGTACATACCCTCAGCCCCGAGGGTGAACTACTCCCTCCTCGTCATGGAGAGCACCGGGATGATGAAGATGCCCACCGGTGATGGATCCCCCCTCCGGCAGGGTGCCGCAACAGGGTCTCGATTGGTTTTTGGTGGCTACAGAGGCTTGCGGCGGCTGAACTCCCGATCTAGGTTATGTTCTGGGGGTTTCTGTGTATATAAGAGGTTTTGGCGTCGGG
>NC_057814.1:610833898-610844958 GCF_018294505.1 Triticum aestivum
GGCAGCCCGGGACTCTTCTGGCCCAACCCTTTTACTCCATGGCCTTTTCTGCTCCAAAAATAAGCTCCGTCAAGTTTCAGGTCAAGTTTCCATAAAAATATCAAAAAGCACTTCCACTATTCACGACGACATTTTTCAGCGTCCGTTCAAACTGAAAATATTTGTGTGGGCTTAGAACATTTCTAGTACCCACTAAAATAATTATCAATGCATTCCAGAACAATTCCAGATTAGTGATTTTCATCCGTGAAAAGCATCTAAAGAGGTTTCAGCAGCTCCGGAACATTTCCGGTTTTTACCCCGGAAAATTCCCAGAAGTTTCCAGAATAATTTTGGCACCCTCCAAGAATTATCAGGCATGTCCCGGAACCAATTTGACTTAATGGATACCCTGAGACAACTTTTCGGTTTTACCGAAACTATTCCGGTGTTCTCTCTCCGGAACCTATCCGGTGTGTCCGAAACTTTTTCGTTGAATTTCTCTCAGACTCCCTGTCTAGTATTCAACAGATAGATGACCCTTAAGCGTGTGACCCTATAGGTTCGATGAAGTATAGACATGACCGGAACTCTTTCCGATCAATGATCAACATCGGAGTCGGGGACACCCATATTGACCCCTATACCCACACGAATGAATATTCGAGTGAACCTCCAGTTGCCGTGTGCTATTCCTGTGTCTTCGCGATATGTTACAAATGCCCGAGGTGAGATTTACTTACATCTCCGTGGATCAACAACTTGTCCACTATGCTAGTTACCTCGGTACCGGTTTTGTTCTTTTTCTCGTTTCCGTGTTGCGGCATCCCTGTGATGAAATCACACTGTGTCTGGCCAGACGATGATGGATACCGTAACACCGAGAGGGCCCGATAATATTTCTCCATCGTCGGAGGAGCAAATCCCAATCTTGGCCTATCAAGTTACTTGACACACTTTTGTTGGAAATATGCCCTAGAGGCAATAATAAATGGTTATTATTATATTTCTGTGTTCATGATAATAGTCTTTTATTCATGCTATAATTGTATTGTCCGGAAATCGTAATACATGTGTGAATACATAGACCACAACCTGTCCCTAGTAAGCCTCTAGTTGACTAGCTCGTTGATCAACAGATAGTCATGGTTTCCTGACTATGGACATAGGATGTCATTGATAACGGGATCACATCATTAGGAGAATGATGTGATGGACAAGACCCAACTTAAGCATAGCATAAAAGATCGTGTAGTTTCGTTTGCTAGAGCTTTTCCAATGTCAAGTATCTTTTCCTTAGACCATGAGGTCGTGCAACTCCCGGATACCGTAGGAGTGCTTTGGGTGTGCCAAACGTCACAACGTAACTGGGTGACTATAAAGGTGCATTACGGGTATCTCCGAAAGTGTCTGTTGGGTTGGCACGGATCGAGACTGGGATTTGTCACTCCGTGTAAACGGAGAGGTATCTCTGGGCCCACTCGGTAATGCATCATCATAATGAGCTCAATGTGACTAAGGCGTTAGTCACGGGATCATGCATTGCGGTACGAGTAAAGAGACTTGCCGGTAACGAGATTGAACTAGGTATTGGGATACCGACGATCGAATCTCGGGCAAGTAACATACCGATTGACAAAGGGAACTGCATACAGATTGATTGAATCCTCGACACCGTGGTTCACCCGATGATATCATCGTGGAACATGTGGGAGCCAACATGGGTATCCAGATCCCGCTGTTGGTTATTGACCGGAGAGGCGTCTCGGTCATGTCGGCATGTCTCCCGAACCCGTAGGGTCTACACACTTAAGGTCCGGTGACGCTAGGGTTGTAGAGATATATGTATGCGGAAACCCGAAAGTTGTTCGGAGTCCCGGATGAGATCCCGGACGTCACGAGAGGTTCCGGAATGGTCCGGAGGTGAAGAATTATATATAGGAAGTCCAGTTTTGGCCACCGGGAAAGTTTCGGGGGTTATCGGTATTGTACCGGGACCACCGGAAGGGTCCCGGGGGTCCACCGGGTGGGGCCACCTGTCCCGGAGGGCCCCGTGGGCTGAAAGTGGAAGGGAACCAGCCCCTAGTGGGCTGGGGCGCCTCCTTGGGCCTCCCCCCATGCGCCTAGGGTTGGGAACCCTAAGGGGGGGGAGTTCCCCCTTGCCTTGGGGGGCAAGGCAACCCCTTCCCCCCCTTGGCCGCCGCCCCCCCCAACCCTAGATGGGTTTTGGCCGGCTCCCCCCTCCCAAGGGGTCCTATAAATAGGGGGGGAGGAAGGGCAGCACACCTACAGCCTTTGGCGCCTCCCTCCTCCCCTACAACACCTCTCGCGCAGAAGCTCGGCGAAGCCCTGCCGAAGAGCCGCTACATCCACCACCATGCCGTCGTGCTGTTGGATCTCCATCAACCTCTCCTTCCCCCTTGCTGGATCAAGAAAGGAGGAGACGTCGCTGCACCGTACGTGTGTTGAACGCGGAGGTGCCGTACGTTCGGCACTCGGTCATCGGTGATTTGGATCACGGCGAGTACGACTCCGTCATCCACGTTCATTGGAACGCTTCCGCTCGCGATCTACAACGGTATGTAGATGCACTCCCTTCCCCTCGTTGCTAGTAGACTCCATAGATGCATCTTGGTGAGCATAGGAAAATTTTATAATTATGCTACGATTCCCTTCAACTTTTCCATGAACCCGTAAGCCGCTGTATTAGCCACCCATTTACGGAGGACGTTTAACAAACCCCAAAGTTCATGAAGCAAGTTTGAAGAAACTCGAAACTCTCATGGTGTAAGGAATTATGCAAACATTAACCATCTCTGTGTTATTAACCATAAACTTGTGACGAATGTATCTCATAGCATAACATCAATTCGGGTCGATTCAACACAAATGTTCTTCTAACATTGTGCCCTCAAAGTTGCTGGCATATATATGCCCATGATTGGGAAAACATAATCATCATGCAACACTTGAGCTAGTCTTAGAGGCATGACTAGGAATACATTTTACCATTTATTATTCCACACGTGCACATGGGTTTTCGCCAGAGCCTTTATGGATATACGGGCTCGGGAATCACAATAGTTATAGCATGGAACATAAACATAATTATGAGCATGGAGATAAATAATAACATTTATTATTGCCTCTAGGGCATATCTCCTACACTAGGGAGCCCATTTCTGCTCAGGCCACACGCTCACACTCTCAGGCTCATACAACCATCTCTCTCACTATCATCCCCACGCACACATGAAGCAGAGAAGAGGATTGTGATGTCTACTACGCAACCTTCTTCTTGTAGACGTCGTTGGGCCTCTGAGTTCAGAGGTTTGTAGAATAATAGCAAATTTCCCTCAAGTGGATGACCTAAGGTTTATCAATCCGTGGGAGGCGTAGGATGAAGATGGTCTCTCTCAAACAACCGTGCAACCAAATACCAATGAGTCTCTTGTGTCCCCAACACACCCAATACAATGGTAAATTGTATAGGTGCACTAGTTCCGCGAAGAGATGGTGATACAAGTGCAATATGGATGGTAGATATAGGTTTTTATAATCTGGATATATAAAAACAGCAAGGTAGCAAGCGGTAAAAGTGAGCGCAAACGGTATTGCAATGATAGGAAACAAGGCCTAGGGTTCATACTTTCACTAGTGCAAGTTCTCTCAACAATAATAACATAATTGTATCATATAACTATCCCTCAACATGCAACAAAGAGTCACTCCAAAGTCACTAATAGCGGAGAATAAACGAAGAGATTATTGTAGGGTACGAAAGCACCTCAAAGTTATTCTTTCGGATCAACCTATTCAAGAGTTCGTACTAGAATAACACCTTAAGATACATATCAACCAAAACCCTAATGTCACCTAGATACTCCAATGTCACCTCAATTATCCGTGGGTATGATTATACGATATGCATCACACAATCTCAGATTCATCTATTCTAACCAACACAAAGTACTTCATAGAGTGCCCCAAAGTTTCTACCGGAGAGTCAAGACGAAACTGTGTGCCAACCCCTATGCATAAGTTCACAATGTTACGGAACCCGCAAGTTGATCACAAAAACATACATCAAGTAGATCACGTGAATATCCCATTGTCACCACAGATAAGCACATGCAAGACATACATCAAGTGTTCTGAAATTCTTAAAGACTTAATCGGATAAGATAACTTCAAAGGGAAAACTCAATCCATTACAAGAGAGTAGAGGGGGAGAAACATCATAAGATCGAACTATAATAGCAAAGCTCGTGATACATCAAGATCGTGCCACATCAAGAACATGAGAGAGAGAGATCAAACACATAGCTACTGGCACATACCCTCAGCCCCGAGGGTGAACTACTCCCTCCTCGTCATGGAGAGTGCCGGGATGATGAAGATGGCCACCGGTGATGGATCCCCCGTCCGGCAGGGTGCCGCAACAGGGTCTATATTGGTTTTTGGTGGCTACAGAGGCTTGCGGTGGCGGAACTCCCGATCTAGGTTATGTTCTAGGGGTTTCTGTGTATATAAGAGGTTTTGGCGTCGGGAACAAGTTAGGGGGGGTCTCCGGGCTGTCCACGAGGTATGGATGCGCGCCCAGGGGGTGGGCGCGCCTCCCACCCTCGTGGGCAGCCCGGGACTCTTCTGGCCCAACTCTTTTACTCCATGGCCTTTTTCTGGTCCAAAAATAAGCTCCGTCAAGTTTCAGGTCAATTGGACTCTGTTTGGTTTTCCTTTTCTGCGATACTCAAAAACAAGGAAAAAAACAGAAACTGGCACTGGGCTCTAGGTTAATAGGTTAGTCCCAAAAATCATATGAAATAGCATATAAGTGCATATAAAACATCCTAGATGGATAATATAATAGCATGAATACTTCATAAATTATAGATACGTTGGAGACGTATCAGCATCCCCAAGCTTAATTCCTGCTCGTCCTCGAGTAGGTAAATGATAAAAGAAATAATTTATGAAGTGTGAATGCTAGCAGGTGCACATGTTTGATCAATGATAATTTTAATCACATTGTCTAGCATCATTATATGTCATAACAGTAGCTCATATCATAAAGCTTCTCATGATCAAGTAACAAGCTATTCACATGTTAAAGTATAGATCATAAACTTTCTTGAAAACTAACAAACTATGTTATCAGTCATCAATAAATTGCAATTCATCTTATTTTCGGGAATGGTCTATGTAAGAGCTTTGATTTAGCAAATTCCACATACTCAACTATCATATAGTCTTCCATGATTGCTACCACTCAAAGCATATTTTTAGAACAAATAGCATTCATCGAACACAGAGAAAGATAGGGGCTTAATGTTTTGCCTCCCAACCTTTTACCTCAAGGGTAATGTCAACATTAATAATTCATGATCAAATATATTTGAATGGCCATATATGCTTAGATCTTTCCATCACATGATGCTTGCCAACTAAAGAGTATGTTGGAATGAGAAGGAATACTACTGACTCTTGCATCAAAGTAAAAGATAGGCCCTTCGCAGAGGGAAGCAGGGATTTGCAGAGGTGCCAGAGGTCGAAGCTTTAAAACAGAGATGAAAATAATTTTGAGAGGTATGCTTTCATTGTCAACATAACGACCAAGAGTTCCCATTATAGGCAGTTCCCAAACAGAAAGGTAAAGATTTTACTCCCCCTCCACCAATAATCACACTCCACGGCTTGTCCGAAACAACGGGTGTCGTCCAACTATCAACAATCCTGGGGAGTTTGTTTAAATTATTTGCGAATTTGTTTTCGATCTTTTGATCATAGGACTGGGCATCCCAGTTACCAGCCATTTTCTCGTGAATGTTGAGCGGAGTCCACTCATCGTGAGAATAACCCACCTAGCATGGAAGATACTGACAGCCCCTAATCGCTACATGAGCGATTCGGACATACAAAACAGATTATTATTTGAAGGTTTAGAATTTGGCACATGCAAATTTACTTGGAACGGCAGGTAAATACCGCATACAGGTAGATGTGGTGGACACTGATGGAATAAACTTGGTTCCAGGTATTTGGATGCACAACCAGTATTCCCGCTTAGTACAGATAATTTGGCTAGCAAAGGATTCTAAAGAGCAAGCACCACATGTTAGAGGATCCATAACAATATAACTTCTATACAAATATACCCAAGCATAACTCATTATGTTGTGTTCCTTGTCCAACTTCAACTAATTTGCTCAGGTTTGAAAATAATTAATGGGGATCACAATCATAGAAGATGTCCAAGATAGTATATTTATATGTGAAATCTCTCTTCCTTCAATATCCTTTCATGAATTTTTCAAGCGACCAATACAATGTTTGCTAACCTTCAAAAAATTTACCACCTCTACTTCTTATATATGAAGGCATTACTCCCCATGGGATAAGCATATGAAACATATATAATTTCAGATTTATGATATTGAAATCATTCAACTATTTACTCATAGGATATAAGTGAAGCACATGAGTAAATGGCAAACTACTCCCAAAAGATATAAGTGAAGATCAATGAGTAGTTAAATAATTATGTAGATATGTGAAGACTCTCTCATTTAAGAATTTCAGATCTTGGGATATTATTAAAACAACAAGCAAAACAAAATAAAATGACATTTCAAGGATAGCACTCATCATGTGAAGCAAAAAACATAGGCTCAACCGATACTAACCAATAATTGTTGAAGAAGAAAGGTGGGATGCCTACCGGGGCATCCCCAAGCTTAGATGCTTGAGACTTCTTGAAATATTATTTTGGGGTGCCTTGGGCATCCCCAAGATTGAGATTTTGTGTCTCCTTAATTCCTCTCATATCACGGTTTCCTAAATCTCAAAAGCTTCATCCACACCAAACTCAACAAGAACTCGTGAGATAAGTTACACTAGTAGAAAAAGGCCCATTTGTCCCGGTTCATAAGGCCCATCTGTTCCGGTTGGGGAACCGGGACTAAAGGGTCATTACTAATGCCCCAGGCCTTTAGTCCCGGTTCTTATACAAACTGGGACAGATGGGCCTCCACGTGGCCGCTCCGGCGAGCCCATGCAGGAGGGCATTTGCTCCTGGTTGGTAGCACCAACAGGGACCAATAAGCTTCCAGCGTCAGCATTTCAGCGGCTAGTTTTTTTTTAAAGGAGGTGGTTTAGGGGTTTTGGGGGTTAATATAGGTTGGTATAGGTAGCTAATAGAGAGATGTGTCCTCTCTTATCTCCGTGCTACTGCTACTGCTATGCCTAAACATGACTTAGATTGAAGTAAGGCAACATGTGGTGCATGTCGAAAGTAATACTAATCCAATCCATGACTTGATCAATTTTGGATTGTACTACTTTCGACATGCACCACATGCATGTTGCCTTCACTTCAATCCAATCCATGTTCATTTCATCCACAGATATATAATAACTCTTCATGCTCGCATCATGCATCATCATAATAACAAGTCCTACTAATCATCATCATACAACTTCTACTCGTTATTAATAACAAGTCATGCGATCATCATCCTTATAGTCATCGAACCAACCCTACTTTGTTCTCAGCACATGATCATCAGTATTAGGTAGGACCTAAATACCCTCTTTAAGGTAAAATAGCATAAAACAATATAGACCCTGACTCTCCATTATGGAGAATGGAGATCATCCTGTCTCCAATTCTTGCGCTTCGCCTCCTTTTGCTTCCAAGAACCTCCTTACGACTGTCCATACATTTTTTCCTTTTATTGATTTGCATGTCTCCACTTCTTTGAGAAATCCGGTATGGACAGTTGAGATTCGTAGGATGACCTGGATATATGTTCAAAACACGAAGGCTGCCATTCTGATACATCAAATGAGGCACACAATCCTCTGGGATTCTCTGTTGAAAAACATAGTAATAACTTCATAGTTAGCAATGATGTACTAGTTTTAGAAGTATGCAAAAGATGCACGGATGTCATAATAGTAAAATATCTTACCAGGGTATCTCCATGGTAGTTACCGTAGTTCAACACGCGCACTGGTGGCACGTATTGACCATAATGTCGAGGAGTTTGATTGTAGATATTGTAATTCTCAATATCAGTACAAAATCCGACCAGATGATTTTTCTCCTGATAAGTTAATTCGGAGCCATCGGTGTAGTGGGTTTTGTCTACCATGTTCCACACATTGTTTGAACAATAACAATAAGCTGTCAATGGAAATAATCTATCAACTATTTTGAAATAAACAATATAAATTAGCTAATAACTATGTTTGAGAAACTCACATAGTGGTAGAACTGGAGGCGTATCAACAAGGACCCAAATGTCCATATTGTCTTGCTCGATTTCATGATCACCAAGATCCATGGTGACAAGCATACCCTCATCAAAACCATACATCTTGCAAAATGCTTCCCAATTTTTGCAACCAAAATGGGTTACGCTCTCAGCATTATACAGATTTACTTCAAAATCACATCATGATGGGTCCTTAGGTGATTTTTCTTCGTTTCAAAATTTTCATGGTCTTCAAAATCCATCCTCTCCAAGTCATAGCGTCTTGCATGGCATGGGATAAGCTATACTCGAATTGTAAAAGATGAAAATTACACGTTGAAATAGTTGCAGTCATGCTTAATTACGAAAAAAACACTTGTCGCCGTTGCGTACCGTTTCAACATCGAAGGTCGCCTCGAGCTTAATGCTGAAGCGCCGACCTTCGTCCAGGTGAGGCCTGTAACACAAACCTCGATCGTCGTGGCACCACCCACACTGCCCCGGGAGACTTTCATCGTCCGATGATGACATTTCCTACGTTCATAATTCAAAGATTAAACGTGTACAATTAAATATATGTACTACAAAAACTAAATTAGATCATTATTATTCATCACGGGTTGACTATCGGTTTGTCGAGTCTTTTCTTGAAAACTCTTAGCTCACGTGGTGTATACATTTGACCGTAGGTGATGGTCGCTCCACCATTTGTCCCCGAGTGCATTACACCAAAATGTCTAGCACACGGGAACGAAGGAGAAGCGACCCCCATGACAACAGTCGGGATTCTTTGTCCTCTCATGTATATATATGGTGGAACTCTCCCTCAATGCTTCCTCTCTGACATTTGCGACCGTCGGTGATGGTAGCTCCTCCTTTCGTTACCGAGTGCATTACACCAAATTGTCTAGAACACGGGAACGAAGGAGAAGCTACCCCCACGACAACAGTCAGGATTCTTCGTCCTCTCATATATGGTGGAGACTCGACAGACTTAAAGTCAACCCGAAATATCGTTTAATTATCTTTCTAAAAGAGGATTTGGCTGGTCTCATCTCGATGTCGGAGTGGGTCGGTGACGGGGACGACGGCGGGGATGATGGACGGGCCGGGGGCTCCTAGATTTCTGTGAAAACAAAAACCCTATAAGCTATCAACTAATCATATGCATATGCCTTGCATAGTGCTCTCCAATTTTAGCATTCAAAGTAGGAGTACTTTTCCAATTTAAGCATTCAATAAGCAAAATCAAATCGCAAAATAAAGTAGTATTCAAATTAGGATGCATTCAATAATAAGCAAAACTACATCATCTCCATGCGTCCGTACATCGTCGAATATTATCACTAATACACCTCGAATACTATCATACATATAGCATCGCCTGTACAGCTAGAACCGTAGTGCCCGACGGGTATCGGCGCGGGCGGTTGACACCCAAAGGGAAGGAACCATCACATGATCATAGCTCCAGTGAGATCCCAGAAGAACCTGCCAGGTATTGTCGAACCTGCCCTCCAACGCAACCATGTACCGACGGACGTGCTGGTCCTCCTCGCTGACACGGTGACGTACCACCTCCGCGGTGTCCGGAAGCCTCGGCACCGTCACTGGCCCACGCGACCGCCACCAAACAAGGATCGGGTCAACGACGGGCTGGCTCCTCACCAACCTACGCCCCCCGAAAGGTAGCACCTCCCAAAACCAGCCCGGCGGAGCCCAGTCCCGGACATGGCCCCTCTGATCAAGTCAGCCTCCTCCGTGGAGTCGACGACGAGGATGCGGGATAGGCATCGTCGACGTCGATGCGGGAATAATCGTTTTAACTAAAAAACAAACTAGTTCTATTAATTTCCTTACTATAAATAGAATAAAGTAGTACATACTAAAAATAAACTAGCTAGTTTAACTAGTTCTATTATTTTTCTAACGAATTCTATTAAACACTTTCTAGTAGTACTTACTAAAAGTTATCGGGGAGGGGGGTACGTATATCGACAACGACATACCCGATAAAAAAAAGAAGAGGAAGAAGAAGAAAAAAAGAGGAGGAGAAGAAAGGAATAGAGGAGGAGATCGAAGAAAAAAAAGAAAAAAAGAGGAGAAGAAGAAGGAATAGAGGAGAAGAAGAAAAAATAGAATAATATATTATTCTATTTCTTCTTCTTCTCCTCTATTTCTTCTTCTTCTACTCTTTTTTTTCTTCTTTTTCATCTTCTTATTTATTTCTCCTCTTCTTCCTCTCCTCTTCTTCTTATTCTTCTTCTTCTTCTCCTTCTTCCTCTTCTTATTTTCCTTTTTCTCTCCTTCTTTTTCTTCTAAATATGAGCATACATAAATGACTTTGATCATACACAATTTTCAGATTCCTACACAATATGAACATATACATAAATTGACAAACAAAATTCTATGAACAAAGAAATCATAAAAATTCTATGAACAAAATTACAACAGAAAAAAACATAAAAATTCTATGAAAAAATTGACATATGCTTTGCATATGAACATACAAACATTTGCATATTCAATAATAATATCACCAAAAAATCTAAACTACACATCTAAATTACTACAACTAAATTAACTACACATCTAACTACACATCCAAATTAATACAACTAAATTACAAATCTAAACTACACATATATAATAGCTAGGGGGAGCGGCGGCCATTACAGGGAGGAGGAGGAGGGGATCGGGGCGGCGCTCACACAGTGCGCGGCGACGGCGACGAGGAGGCAGCCTCGGGGCAGGGGAGGCGCGGGGCTTGACGGCGTCGGGGCGGGGCTTGACGGCGTCGGGGCGTGGCGCAGGGGCGCGGCC
>NC_057814.1:610845173-610874223 GCF_018294505.1 Triticum aestivum
GTCCCGGTTGGTGGCATAAAACCGGGACTAAAGGGGGGGGCATTGGTACCGGTTTGTGCCACGAACCGGTACCAATGTATGCCTTTAGTATCGGTTGGTGGCACAACCGGGACTAAAGGCCTTGTGCTGCCCGCATCGCAGCACGAAAGTTTAGTCCCACCTCGCTAGCTGAGGGAGCTCGAGAGTGGTTTATAAGCCCCACTCCCGCTGCCCTCTCGAGCTCCTCTCAAATGCAGGCTTTCGGGCCTAAACACATTGTATCTGCCTGTGGGCCTATTGGGCCTTCTACGGGCCTAAATCCTGGCCCATGGTTGGGTTTCTAGTCGTATTCAGTCCATGGTGGCCCAGTAGGTGGCGTTTTTTTATTTTTCCCAGTTTATTTCTTTTCTTTTTTGCTTTATTTATTTTATTTTGTTTCTACTTACAACAAAATACTTATTTTATTTATTTTATTTTGTTTTATGATAATTCTTTCTGTTATTAAAGTTTCTAACAAAAAAAGTTCTTTCTAAAAATTCTTTTTGCTTTTAATGATTTTGAACAGAAAAAACTTTGATAATTTTAGTTGCATCAATTTTATATAATTTTAGTTTCAGTAATACTAGAGGTTGCTTATAATGTTTTGAACAGAAAATACGTTGATAATTTTAGTTTCATAAATTTTATTTATGCTATTAAAGTTTATTTTATTTAGTTTCTACTTATATATTTTATTAAAATTTATTTTATTTTGTTTCTAATTACTTATTTATTTTTTATGATATTTGTTATTTTCCATGCATTTACGGTTTATTTTGAGCTACAAGACCCTGAAATTGAAAAGCACTAGAAATGAACTCTGAAAAGGTTGAAAGTTGGCATGGTATCATCATTTCACCCACATAGCATGTGCAAGAAAGTAGAGAGGGTTACGGCAAAAACTGGATGCACTTCGTGTACAAAACGGACAATCTGTTTCGAAGTATCAGGATTTCATACGGAAACCCGTCGGTTACAACACGCATTTCAAATGAACTACGAAAAGATTGAAAGTTGGCATGGTATCATCATAATAGTTGTGGAGAGAAAGTCTTCACTTTTTTTTCGCTTGTGTGCTTTGCTTATTGCACTATAACCATGGATAATCTTCATCGTTTATCAGGATGCTTGGGTCAGCCTTGACTTTGAAGGGAGGAATTTCATGAAACTTTTCATAATATTCACACATGTCTGTCTTGCCCTCCACTCCCATAATGTCCCTTTTTCCTGAAAGAACTATGTGGCGCTTTGGCTCATCGTATGATGTATTCGCTTCCTTATCTTTTCTTTTTCTCGGTCTGGTAGACATGTCCTTCACATAGATAACCCATGCCACATCATTAGCTAGGATGAACGGTTCGTCAGTGTACCCAAGATTGTTCAGATCCACTGTTGTCATTCCGTACTGTGGGTCTACCTGTACCCCGCCTCATGACAGATTGACCCATTTGCACTTAAGCAAAGGGACCTTAAAATCATGTCCGTAGTCAAGTTCCCATATGTCCATTATGTAACCAAAATATGTGTCATTTCCCCTCTCGGTTGTTGCATCAAAGCGGACACCGCTGTTTTGGTTGGTGCTCTTTTGATCTTGGGCGATCGTGTAAAATGTATTCCCATTTATCTCGTATCCTTTGTAAGTCAATACAGTCGAAGATGGTCCCCTAGACAACAAGTACAACTCATCACAAACAGTGGTGTCACCTCTGAGACGTGTTTCCAACCAACTGCTGAAAGTCCTGATGTGTTCACATGTAATCCAGTCGTCACACTGCTCCGGGTGTTTGGAGCGCAGACTGTTCTTGTGTTCATCGACATATGGGGTCACCAAGGTAGAGTTCTGTAGAACTGTGTAGTGTGCTTGAGACCAAGAATGCCCGTCCCTGCATATTATTGTGTCCGCTCCTAGCGTGCCTTTTCCAGTCAGTCTCCCATCATACCGCGATTTAGGGAGACCTATCTTCTTAAGGCCAGGAATGAAGCCAACACAAAACCCAATGACATCCTCTGTTTGATGGCCCATGGAGATGCTTCCTTCTGGCCTAACACGGTTACGGTCATATTTCTTTAGGACTCCCATGAATCTCTCAAAGGGGAACATATTGTGTAGAAATACGGGGCCCAGAATGACAATCTCGTCGACTAGATGAACTAGGACGTGCGTCATGATATTGAAGAAGGATGGTGAGAACACCAGCTTGAAACTGACAAGACATTGCGCCACATCACTCCTTAGCCTTGGTATGATTTCTGGATCGATCACCTTCTGAGAGATTGCATTGAGGAATGCACATAGCTTCACAATGGCTAATCACACGTTTTCCGGTAGAAGCCCCCTCAATGCAACCGGAAGCAATCGCGTCATAATCACGTGGCAGTCATGAGACTTTAGGTTCTGGAACTTTTTCTCTGGAATATTTATTATTCCCTTTATATTCGACGAGAAGCCAGGCGGGACCTTCATACTGAGCAGGCATTCAAAAAAGATTTCCTTCTCTTCTTTGGTAAGAGCGTAGCTGGCAGGACCTTCATACTGCTTTGGAGGCATGCCGTCTTTTTCGTGCAAATGTTGCAGGTCCTCCCGTGCCTCAGGTGTATCTTTTGTCTTCCCATACACGCCCAAGAAGCCCAACAGGTTCACGCAAATGTTCTTCGTCACGTGCATCACGTCGATTGAAGAGCGTACCTCTAGCTCTTTCTTGTAGGGTAGGTCCCAAAATATAGATTTCTTCTTCCACATGGGTGCGCGTCCCTCAGCGTCATTCGGAACAGCTAGTCCGCCGGGACCCTTTCCAAATATTACATGTAAATGAGAGACCATAGCAAGTACGTGATCACTGGTACGCATGGCGGGCTTCTTCCGGTGATCTACCTCGCCTTTGAAATGCTTGCCTTTCTTTCGACATTGATGGTTGGTCGGGAGAAATCGACGATGGCCCAGGTACACATTCTTCCTGCATCTGTCCAGGTATATACTTTCGGTTTCAGCTAAACAGTGTGTGCATGCGTGGTATCCCTTGGTTGTCTGTCCTGAAAGGTTACTGAGAGCGGGCCAATCATTGATGGTCACGAACAGCAACGCCTTTAGGTCAAATTCTTCCCCCATGTGCTCATCCCACGCACGTACACCTGTTCCATTCCACAGCTGTAAGAGTTCTTCAACTAATGGCCTTAGGTACACATCAATGTCGTTGCCGGGTTGCTTAGGGCCTTGGATGAGAATTGGCATCATAATGAACTTCCGCTTCATGCACATCTAGTTGGAAATATGCCCTAGAGGCAATAATAAAATGGTTATTATTGTATTTCCTTGTTCATGATAATTGTCTATTGTTCATGCTATAATTGTATTAACTGGAAACCGTAATACATGTGTGAATACATAGACCACAACATGTCCCTAGTAAGCCTCTAGTTGACTAGCTCGTTGATCAATAGATGGTTATGATTTCCTGACCATGGACATTGGATGTCATTGATAACGGGATCACATCATTAGGAGAATGATGTGATGGACAAGACCCAATCCTAAGCATAGCACAAGATCATGTAGTTCGTTTGCTAAGAGCTTTTCTAATGTCAAGTATCATTTCCTTAGACCATGAGATTGTGCAACTCCCGGATACCGTAGGAATGCTTTGGGTGTACCAAACGTCACAACGTAACTGGGTGGCTATAAAGGTGCATTACTGGTATCTCCGAAAGTGTTTGTTGGGTTGGCACGAATCGAGACTGGGATTTGTCACTCCGTATGACGGAGAGGTATCTCTGGGTCCACTCGGTAATGCATCATCATAATGAGCTCAATGTGACTAATGAGTTAGCCACGGGATCATGCGTTATGGAACGAGTAAAGAGACTTGTCGGTAACGAGATTGAACGAGGTATTGGGATACCGACGATCGAATCTCGGGCAAGTAACATACCGATAGACAAAGGGAATTGTATACGGGCTTGATTGAATCCCCGACATCGTGGTTCATCTGATGAGATCATCGTGGAACATGTGGAAGCCAATATGTGTATCCAAATCCCGCTATTGGTTATTGGCCGGAGAGGTGTCTCGGTCATGTCTGCAAGGTTCCCGAACCCGTAGGGCCTACACACTTAAGATTCAGTGATGCTAGAGTTGTTATGGGAAATAGTATGTGGTTACCGAAGGTTGTTCGGAGTCCCGGATGAGATCCCGGACATCACGAGGCGCTCCGGAATTGTCCGGAGGTGAAGATCGTTATATTGGACGAAGGGTATTGGAGTTCGGAATTGTTCCAGGGGTACCAGGCTATGGCCATCATGTCCGAAAGGGGTTTCAGAGGCCCCGACAAGCGTTGGGGGGCCTTATGGGCCAAGGGGAAGGGGCAAACCAGCCCACTAAGGGGCTGTGCGCCCCTCCCAACCTCTCTCACGTAACCAGGGGAGGTGGGGGCGCCACCCCTAGGGCAGCCGCCCCTCCCAACTTGGGGGGCAAGTTTCCTAGGGGGTGGGGGTGCCCAAACCCATGTAGGGTTTCCCCTGGCCGCCGCCTCCTCCTCTAGATCCATCTAGAGGGGCCAGCCCCCTCTCCCCTTCCCCCTATATATAGTGAGGGGGTGGGAGGGCAGCCACACCCTTCCCTTGGCGCAGCCCCTTCCTCCTCATACATCTCCTCCTCCTCCGTAGTGCTTGGCGAAGCCCTGCCGGAGAACCACGAGCTCCATTGCCACCACGCCGTCGTGCTGCTGGAGTTCTCCCTCAACTTCACCTCACCCCTTGCTGGATCAAGAAGGAGGAGACGTTCCTGGGCTGTACGTGTGTTGAACGCGGAGGCGCTGTCCGTTCGGCGCTAGATCGGATATTCCGCGATTTGAATCGCCGCGAGTACGACTCCATCAACCGCGTTCTTGTAACGCTTCCGCTTAGCGATCTTCAAGGGTATGAAGATGCACTCCCTCTCTCTCGTTGCTAGCATCTCCTAGATTGATCTTGGTGACACGTAGAAATTTTTTGAATTATTGCTACGTTACCCAACACATCCAAGGAGGAAGGTTATACATACATAGAGTCACGGGCCAGGTGCTGTGATTGCTGCTCTGCTCCCCAAAAGGATTAATGCCATCCGCGCTTAAAGCAAACCATACGTTCCTTGGGTGACTTGCAAACTCAGCCCAGAATTTTCTCTCTATTTTTCTCCACTGCGACCCGTCAGCGGGTGCTCTCAACTTGCCCTCTTTCTTACGGTCCTCACTGTGCCATCGCATCAACTAGGCATGCTCTTTGTTTCTGAACAGTCGTTTCAACCGTGGTAATATAGGAGCATACCACATCACCTTCGCAGGAACCCTCTTCCTGCGGGGCTCGCCCTGAACCTCATCAGGGTCATCTCGTCTAATCTTATACCGCAATGCACCGCATACTGGGCATGCGTTCAAATCCTTGTACGCACCGCGGTAGAGGATGCAGTCATTAGGGCATGCATGTATCTTCTCCACCTCCAATCCTAGAGGGAATACGACCTTGTTTGCTGTGTACGTACTGTCGGGCAATTCGTTATCCTTTGGAAGCTTCTTCTTCAATATTTTCAGTAGCTTCTCTAATCCTTTGTCAGGCACAACATTCTCGGCCTTCCACTGCAGCAACTCCAGTACGGTACCGAGCTTTGTGTTGCCTTCTTCGCAATTGGGGTACAACCGTTTTTGTGATCCTCTAACATGCGATCGAACTTCAGCTTCTCCTTTTCACTTTCGCAGTTTTCCCTTGCATCAACAATGACCCGGCAGAGATCATCATCGGGCACATCTTCTGGTTCCTCTGGATCTTCAGCTTCCTCTTGATCTTCAGCTTCCCCCGTTGCAGCATCACTGTATTCAGGGGGCACATGGTTGTCATCGTCCTCCTCTTCTTCGCTGTCTTCCATCATAACCCCTATTTCTCCGTGCTTCGTCCAAACATTATAGTGTGGCATGAAACCCTTATAAAGCAGGTGGGTGTGAAGGATTTTCTTGTCAGAGTAAGACCTCGTATTCCCACAATTAGGGCATGGACAACACATAAAATCATTCTGCTTGTTTGCCTCAGCCACTTCGAGAAAATTATGCACGCCCTTAATGTACTCAGAGGTGTGTCTGTCACCGTACATCCATTGCCGGTTCATCTGCGTGGATTATATATAATTATGTGTGTCAAAAGTAAGAAAATTAGACAAGTATCTATCTAAAGTAAGATTTTTTTCTTTCAGAAAGAAGATAAGAACAAGAGGCTCACCACGGTGGTGCCGGCGACGAGATCGGCGCGGGCGATCGACGGCGGTGAAGACGAGGACGGGGCGTGACGGACCGCTAAACCTACACAAATCTCGGAAAAAATGGAGCTCGGAGGTTGAGCTTCGAGAGGAGAAAGCTTAACTAATGTGGCTCGGGCATTTCATCGAACAACTCATGTGCATAGGAGGTGAGCTAGAGCACCCAATGCCCTCCCCCTCACCGGCCAGCAAAAAACAAAGCACTGTGGAGTGCTCTGCTCGCCGGCGATGGGGTATATATAGGTAACTCATTGGTCCCGGTTCGTGGCTGGAACCGGGACTAAAGGCCATCCTTCTGTCCCGGTTCATGCCATGAACCGGGACCAATGGTTGTGGGCCAGGAGCGAGGCCCATTGGTCGCGGTTCGTGCCAAGAACGGGGACAAATGGGCCCAGACGAACCGGGACCAATGCCCACGACGCCCCGGCCGGCACCCTGGGCTCACGAACCGGGACAAATGCCTCCATTGGTCCCGGTTCGTGGCAGAACCAGGACTAATGGGCTGGCTAGGCCTGAACGAAAGCCCCTTTTTCTACTAGTGTTAGTATAAACCAATGCAAAAACCTTATCATTTTCTACTGTAACAAATCACTAAAACTATTATTCAACATTGCATACTAAATGCCTCTGCATATTTGATACTCCTATCCTCAAATAGAATCATTAAACAAGCAAACATATGCAAACAATGCAAACATAACAACAATCTGCCAAAACAGTACAGTCTGTAAAGAATGCAAGATTCATCATACTTCCCTAACTCCAAACATTATGAAATGCTACCACAGTGTAGAAAATTTATCAGAGCTCAATATGCAAAACGTTTCAACATTTTATCATATTTTGACTTTTCTAGGGAATTTTTGCAACAGCGGTAAACTTTCTGTTTTGAAACAGCAACAAGTATACTTGCAAAATAAGCATGGTAAAAGCTATCCTTGACATTTTTATTGAAACTAGAGATGCAAAATCTTATTCTAAATAACAGCAAGCCAATACTGACAAAAGAAAATGACACTCCAAGCAAAACACATATCATGTGGTGAATAAAAATATAGCTCCAAGTAAAGTTACCGATGGACGAAGACGAAAGAGGGGATGCCATCCGGGGCATCCCCAAGCTTAGGCTCTTGTTTGTCCTTGGATATTACCTTGGGGTGCCTTGGGAATCCCCAAGCTTAGGCTCTTGCCACTCCTTATTCCATAGTCCATTGAATCTTTACCCAAAACTTGAAACTTCACAACACAAAACTCAACAGAAAACTCGTAAGCTCCGTTAGTATAAGAAAATAAATCACCACTTAGGTACTGTTGTGAACTCATTATAAATTCATATTGGTGTAATATCTACTGTATTCCAAGTTCTCTATGGTTCATACCCTCCGATACTACTCATAGATTCATCAAAATAAGCAAACAACACATAGAAAACAGAATCTGTCAAAAACAGAACAATCTGTAGTAATATGTATCAAACGTATACTTCTGGAACTCCAAAAATTATGAAATAAATTGGTGGACCTGAGGAATTTGTCTATTAATCTTCTGCAAAAAGAATCAACTTAAAATAACTCTTCTGTAAAAAAATGACTACTAAACTCGTGAGCGCAAAGTCTCTGTTTTTTACAGCAAGATCACATTAACTTCCACCCAAGTCTTCCCAAAGGTTCTACTTGGCACTTTATTGAAACAAAAGCTATAAAACATGATTACTACAGTATCTTAATCATGTGAACACACAAAAACAGTAGGGGTAAATATTGGGTTGTCTCCCAACAAGCGCTTTTCTTTAATGCCTTTCTAGCTAGGCATGATGATTTCAATGATGCTCGTATAAAAGATAAGAATTGAAACATAAAGAGAGCATCATGAAGAATATGACTATCACATTTAAGTCTAACCCACTTCCTATGAATAGGATTTTGTGAGCAAACAACTTATGGGAACAATAATCAACTAGCATAGGAAGGCAAAACAAGCATAACTTCAAAACTTTAAGCACATAGAGAGGAAACTTGATATTATTGCAATTCTTACGAGCATATGTTCCTCCCTCATAATAATTTTCAGTAGCATCATGAATGAATTCAACAATATAACCATCACATAAAGCATTCTTTTCATGATCTACAAGCATAGAAATTTTATTACTCTCCTCATAAGCAAAATTCTTCTCATTCGGAATAGTGGGAGTATCATAAGAAACTCGAATACTATAAATTGTTTCCATATTAAAAGAGTAATGTTCAGAAAAAGGGTAATCATAATCATGAAAAGTTTTATAAATATAAACATCACTACTTTTTATAGCATAAGTTTCATCACAATAATCATCATAAGTAGCAACTTGGTTCTCATCATAATGAATTGAAACCTCTTCCAATATAGTGGAATCATCACTAAATAAAGTCATGACCTCTCCAAATCCACTTTCATATTTATCACAATAAGGTTCAACATCCTCCAGAATAGTGCGATCATTACTTTCTAAAGGTGACACTCTTCCAAACCCACTTTCATCAATATAATCATCATAAGTAGGAGACATGCTATCATCATAATAAATTTGCTCATCAAAACTTGGGAGGCTAAAAATATCATTTTCATTAAGCGTAGCATCCCCAAGCTTGGGACAAACATTAATTGCAGCAAATATATTCTCAAACATGTAATTCTCATCAAACATAGCATCCCCAAGCTTGGGCCTTTTCATATCATAAGCATAATCACTCTCATCATTAATAGTATGGATAGCACCAATAGTATAGCAATTATCATCATCACAATGAGTAATAGGAGCAACATCATTTGGGAGGGATACATTTTTACCTTTGTTTCTCCATCTTTTCTTTTTCTTCTTCACATCATGTGTGGGTTTAATCCTCCTTTTTGAGCTCCTTATTAATGAGATTGGTTGAATAGAAGGCTCCTCCTCGTTACCTGATTCATCATAAGAAATAATAGGAGGATATTGGGAAGCCTCTTCCCTTTCATTAGTATTCTCTTCATCTTCTATTTGTTTTCTTTTCTTTATGTAATTGGCAATATAAGGATTTTCAATGCAATTCACCGCACAATACATAAAAATTTCTTCTAGATCAAAATCAAGAACTTTATTAAGGACAAATTCTGGCATATCCTTAGTGATATGTTTCATTTCTTCATAACCCAAAAGCAAACTGAGTTCATTACGAGGTGCAAGGGAAATCAAGTCATCACAATTTTTGGACACAATTCGATCATGAAACAATTTGCATTGGAGATTTAAATGATCACGTTCATTGCAAAGTTCACAAGGATGGCAAAGAAATTTTAAATTTTCAGCACAAACATCTAGCCTTTCTTGCAACCATTTAGTTTCTAAATACCTATGTCTCTTGCAAAATCTATCTTCCCTATTTGGTTTGTACTTGCAAACTCTATGCACTCCACAAAAGTTGACATGCTTATAAGAGACATTTTCATCATGACAAGTGCAATCATCATTAGTACTATGGATATTCAAAGAGTTCATACTAACAACATTGCAATCATGCTCATCATTCAAAGATTCAGTGCCAAACATTTTAATGCATTCTTCTTCTAACATTTTGGCACAATTATCGGAATCCTTATTTTCATGAAAGATATTAAAAAGATGAAGCATATGAGGCACCCTCAATTCCATTTTTTGTAGTTTTCTTTTATAAACTAACCTAGTGATAAAACAACAAACTAAAAGATTCGATTGCAAGATCTAAAGATATACCTTCAAGCACTCACCTCCCCGGGAACGGTGCCAGAAAAGAGCTTGATATGCACTACGCAACCTTCTTCTTGTAGACGTTGTTGGGCCAGCAAGTGCAGAGGTTTGTAGGACAGTAGCAAATTTCCCTCAAGTGGATGACCTAAGGTCTATCAATCCGTGCGAGGTGTAGGATGAAGATGGTCTCTCTCAAACAACCCTATAACCAAGTAACAAAGAGTCTCTTGTGTCCCCAACACACCCAATACAGTGGTAAATTGTATAGGTGCACTAGTTTGGTGAAGAGATGGTGATACAAGTGCAATATGGATGGTAGATATAGGTTTTTGTAATCTGAATATATAAAAACAGCAAGGTAGCAAGCGGTAAAAGTGGGCGTAAACGGTATTGCAATGCTAGGAGACAAGGCCTAGGGTTCATACTTTCACTAGTGCATGTTCTCTCAACAATAATAACATAATTGGATCATATAACTATCCCTCAACATCCAACAAAGAGTCACTCCAAAGTCACTAATAGCGGAGAACAAACGAAGAGATTATTGTAGGGTACGAAACCACCTCAAAGTTATTCTTTTGGATCGATATATTCAAGAGTTCGTACTAGAATAATACCTTAAGATACATATCAACCAAAACCCTAATGTCACCTAAATACTCTGATTTCACCTCAAGTATCCGTGGGTATGATTATACGATATGCATCACACAATCTCTGATTCATCTATTCAAACCAACACAAAGTACTTCAAAGAGTGCCCCAAAGTTTCTACCGGAGAGTCAAGAAAAAAAAGTGTGCCAACCCCTATGCATAAGTTCACAATGTTGCGGAACCCGCAACTTGATCACCAAAACATACATCAAGTAGATCACGTGAATATCCCATTGTCACCATAGATAAGCACATGCAAGACATACATCAAGTGTTCTCAAATCCTTAAAGACTCAATCCGATAAGATAACTTCAAAGGGAAAACTCAATCCATTACAAGAGAGTAGAGGGGGAGAAACATCATAAGATCCAACTATAATAGCAAAGCTCGCGATACATCAAGATCGTGCCACATCAAGAACACGAGAGATAGAGAGAGAGAGAGAGAGAGAGAGAGAGAGAGAGAGATCAAGCACATAGCTACTGGTACATACCCTCAGCCCCGAGGGTGAACTACTCCCTCCTCGTCATGGAGAGCGCAGGGATGATGAAGATGGCCACCGGTGATGGATCCCCCCTCCTGCAGGGTGCCGGAACGGGGACCTGATACGTCTCCAACGTATCTATAATTTTTGATTGTTCCATGCTATTATATTATCTGTTTTGGATGTTTATGGGCTTTATTAAACACTTATATACTATTTTTGGGACTAACCTATTAACCCAGAGCCCAGTGCCAGTTCCTGTTTATTCCCATGTTTCTGTGTTTCGCAGAAAAGGAATATCAAACGGAGTCCAAATGGAATGAAACCTTCGGAAAAGTTATTTTTGGAAAGAAAGCAATACGGGAGACTTGGAGTGCACGTCAGGGGATCAACGAGGAGGGCACGAGGCAGGGGGCCGCGCCCACCCCCCTGGGCGCGCCCTCCACCCTCGTGGGCCCCTCGTGGCTCCCCTTACCGACTTCTTTCGCCTATATATACCCATATACCCTAAAACCATCGGGGAACAGAATAGATCGGGAGTTCCGCCGCCGCAAGCCTCTGTAGCCACCAAAAACCAATCGGGACCCTGTTCCAGCACCCTGCCGGAGGGGGGAACCCTCACCGGTGGCCATCTTCATCATCCCGGCGCTCTCCATGACGAGGAGGGAGTAGTTCACACTCGGGGCTGAGGGTATGTACTAGTAGGTATGTGTTTGATCTCTCTCTGTCGTGTTCTTGATTTGGCACGATCTTGATGTATCGCGAGCTTTCCTATTATAGTTGGATCTTATGATGCTTCTCCCCCTCTACTCTCTTGTAATGGATTGAGTTTTCCCTTTGAAGTTATCTTATTGGATTGAGTCTTTAAGGATTTGAGAACACTTGATGTATGTCTTGTCGTGCTTATCTTTGGTGACAATGGGATATCACGTGATCCACTTGATGTATGTTTTGGTGATCAACTTGCGGGTTCCGCCCATGAACCTATGCATAGGGATTGGCACATGTTTTCATCTTGACTCTCCGGTAGAAACTTTGGGGCACTCTTTGAAGTACTTTGTGTTGGTTTGAATAGATGAATCTGAGATTGTTTGATGCATATCGTATAATCATACCCACGGATACTTGAGGTGACATTGGAGTATCTAGGTGACATTAGGGTTTTGGTTGATTTGTGTCTTAAGGTGTTATTCTAGTACGAACTCTAGGATAGATTGAACGGAAAGAATAGCTTCGTGTTATTTTACTACGGACTCATGAATAGATCGATTAGAAAGGATAACTTTGAGGTGGTTTCGTACCCTACCATAATCTCTTCGTTTGTTCTCCTCTATTAGTGTCTTTGGAGTGACTCTTTGTTGCAAGTTGAGGGATAGTTATATGATCTAACTATGTTATTATTGTTGAGAGAACTTGCACTAGTGAAAGTATGAACCCTAGGCCTTGTTTCCTAGCATTGCAATACCGTTTGTGCTCACTTTTATCATTAGTTACCTTGCTGTTTTTATATTTTCAGATTCCAAATACTCATATCTACCATCCATATTGCACTTGTATCACCATCTCTTCGCCGAACTAGTGCACCTATACAATTTACCATTGTATTGGGTGTGTTGGGGACACAAGAGACTCTTTGTTATTTGGTTGCAGGGTTGTTTGAGAGAGACCATCTTCATCCTACACCTCCCACGGATTGATAAACTTTAGGTCATCCACTTGAGGGAAATTTGCTACTGTCCTACAAACCTCTGCACTTGGAGGCCCAACAACGTCTACAAGAAGAAGGTTGTGTAGTAGACATCAAGCTCTTTTCTGGCGCCGTTGCCGGGGATGTTAGTGCTTGAAGGTATATCTTAGATCTTGCAATCGAATCTTTTAGTTTCTTGTTTTATCACTAGTTTAGTTTATAAAATAAAACTACAAAAAAATGGAATTAAGGGTGCCTCATATGCTTCATCTTTTTAATATCTTTCGTGAAAATGATGGGAAGGAAAATTGTGCTCAAGTGATAGAAGAAGAATGCATTAGAATGTTTGGCACTAAATCTTTGTATGATGAGCATGATTGCAATGTTGTTAGTATGAATTACTTGAATATCCATAATGCTAATGATATGCAAAGCCACAAGCTTGGGGATGCTATGTTTGATGAAGATGATATGTTTAGTCCCCCAAGTTTTGATGAGCAAATTTATTATGATGAAAGCATGCCTCCTATTTATGATAATTATTGTGATGACACGTATGCTATAAAGAATAAAGATAACCATGAAAATTGTCATCATGATTTTAATTTTCAATTGGATTATGCTTCACATGATAGTTATTTTGTTGAGTTTGCTCCCACCACTATTCATGAGAAGAAATTTGCTTATGTGGAGAGTAATAAAATTTCTATGCTTGTAGATCATGAAAAGAATGCTTTATGTGCTGGTTATATGGTTGAATTCATTCATGATGCTATTGAAAATTATTATGAGAGAGGATCATATGCTTCTACATATTGCAATAATATCAAGTTTCCTCTCTATGTGTTAAAAGTTTTAAAGTTATGCTTGTTTTGCCTTCCTATGCTAGTTGATTATTGTTCCCATAAGTTGTTTGCTCACAAAATCCCTATGCATAGGAAGTTGGTTAGACTTAAATGTGCTAGTCATATTCTTCACGATGCTCTCTTTATGTTACAATTTTTTCTTTTATGTGAGCATCATTGAAATCATCATGCCTAGCTAGGGGAGTTAAACGTAAGCGCTTGTTGGGAGGCAACCCAATTTTATTTTTGTTTCTTGCTTTTTGGTTCTGTTTAGTAATAAATAATTCATCTAGCCTCTTTTCATATGTGGTTTTATGTTTTAATTAGTGTTTGTGCCAAGTAAGACCTATAGGATCTTCTTGGATGACAGTTATTTGATCTTGCTAAAAAGTCCAGAAACTTTCTGTTCACGAAAACAATTGTTAAAAATCACCAGAACGTTATAAAATACTGATTCCAATTGCAGTAGATCAATAAACAAATTATCTAGGTCGTCCTATTTTGGTAGATTTTTCTGAGTTCCAGAAGTTTGCGTTAGTTACAGATTACTACAGACTGTTCTGTTTTTGACATATTCTGTTTTTCGTGTGTTGTTTGCTTATTTTGATGAATCTGTGGCTAGTAAAATAGTTTATAAACCATAGAGAAGTCGGGATACAGTAGGTTTAACACCAATACAAATAAAGAATGAGTTCATTACAGTACCTTGAATTGGTGTTTTGTTTTCTTTCGCTAACGGAGCTTACGAGTTTTCTGTTGAGTTTAGTGTTGTGAAGTTTTCAAGTTTTGGGTAAAGATTCGATGGACTATGGAATAAGGAGTGGCAAGAGCCTAATCTTGGGGATGCCCAAGGCACCCCAAGGTAATATTCAAGGATAACCAAGCGTCTAAGCTTGGGGATGCCCCGGAAGGCATCCCCTCTTTCGTCTTCGTTCATCGGTAACTTTACTTGGAGCTATATTTTTATTCACCACATGATATGTGTTTTGCTTGGAGCGTCATTTTATTTTCTTTTGTTTTGCTTGCTGTTTGAGTAAAGTATCAAGATCTGAAATTCTTAAATGTTAGAGAGTCTTCACATAGTTGTATAATTATTCGACTACTCATTGATCTTCACTTATATCTTTCGGAGTAGTTTGTCATTTGCTCTAGTGCTTCACTTATATCCTCTAGGTGGTTTTATTTTGAAGAAATAGACGAACTCTCATGCTTCACTTATATTATTTTGAGAGTCTTTAGAACAGCATGGTAGTTTGCTTTGGTTATGAAACTAGTCCTAATATGATGGGCATCCAAGATGGGTATAATAAAAACTTTCATACAAGTGCATTGAATACTAAGAGAAGTTTGATACTTGATGATTGTTTTGAGATATGGAGATAGTGATATTAAAGTTGTGCTAGTTGAGTAGTTGTGAATTTGAGAAATACTTGTGTTGAAGTTTGCAAGTCCCATAGCATGCACGTATGGTAAACGTTATGTAACAAATTTGAAACATGAGGTGTTCTTTGATTGTCCTCCTTATGAGTGGCGGTCGGGGACGAGCGATGGTCTTTTCCAACCAATCTATCCCCCTAGGAGCATGCGCGTAGTGCTTGGTTTTTGATGACTTGTAGATTTTTGCAATAAGTATGTGAGTTCTTTATGACTAATGTTGAGTCCATGGATTATACGCACTCTTACCCTTCCATCATTGCTAGCCTCTTCGGTACCGTGCATTGCCCTATCTCATATTGAGAATTGGTGCAAACTTCGCCGGTGCATCCAAACCCCGTGATATTATACGCTCTTTCACACATAAACCTCCTTATATCTTCCTCAAAACAGCCACCATACCTACCTATTATGGCATTTCCATAGCCATTCCGAGATATATTGCCATGCAACTTTCCACCGTTCCGTTTATCATGACACGTTCATCATTGTCATATTGCTTTGCATGGTCATGTAGTTGACATAGTATTTGTGGCAAAGCCACCATTCATAATTCTTTCATACATGTCACTCTTGAGTCATTGCATATTCCGGTACACCGCCGGAGGCATTCATATAGAGTCATACTTTGTTCTAGTATCGAGTTGTAATCACTGAGTTGTAAATAAATAGAAGTGTGATGATCATCATTTTTAGAGCATTGTCCCAAGTGAGGAAAAAAAAGAGAAAGGCCCTAAAAAAAGAGAAGGCCCGAATAAAATGAGAGAAAAAGAGAGAAGGGACAATGTTACTATCCTTTTACCACACTTGTGCTTCAAAGTAGCACCATGATCTTTATGATAGAGAGTCTCTTGTTTTGTCACTTTCATATACTAGTGGGAATTTTTCATTATAGCACTTGGCTTGTATATTCCAACAATGGGCTTCCTCAAGTGCTCTAGGTCTTCGTGAGCAAGCAAGTTGGGTGCACACCCACTTAGTTTCTTTTGTTGAGCTTTCATACATTTATAGCTCTAGTGCATCTGTTGCATGGCAATCCCTACTCCTTGCATTGACATCAATTGATGGGCATCTCCCTAGCCCATTGATTAGCCGCGTCGATGTGAGACTTTCTCCTTTTTGTCTTCTCCACATAACCCCCTCATTATATTCTATTCCACCTATAGTGCTATATCCATGGCTCACGCTCACGTATTGCATGAAAGTTGAAAAAAGTTTGGATTACTAAAGTATGAAACAATTGCTTGGCTTGTCATCGGGGTTGTGCATGATGAGAGCATTCTTGTGTGACGAAAATGGAGCATGACCAAACTATATGATTTTGTAGGGATGAACTTTCTTTGGCCATGTTATTTTGAGAAGACATGATTGCTTAGTTAGTATGCTTGAAGTATTATTATTATTATGTCAATATTAAACTATTGTCTTGAATCTTATGGATCTGAATATTCTTGCCATAATAAAGAGAATTACATGGATAAATATGTTAGGTAGCATTCCACAGTTTTTATCATTTACCTACTCGAGGACGAGCAGGAATTAAGCTTGGGGATGCTGATACGTCTCCAACGTATCTATAATTTTTGATTGTTCCATGATATTATATTATCTGTTTTGGATCTTTATGAGCTTTATTAAACACTTTTGTATTATTTTTGGGACTAACCTATTAACCCAGAGCCCAGTGCCAGTTCCTGCTTTTTCCCTTGTTTCAGTGTTTCGCAGAAAAGTAATATCAAACGGAGTCCAAACGAAATGAAACCTTCGGAAAAGTTATTTTTGGAAAGAAAGAAATATGGGAGACTTGGAGTGCACGTCAGGGGATCAACGAGGAGGGCACGAGGCAGGGGGCGCCCACCCCCTGGGCGCGCCCTCCACCCTCATTGGCCCCTCGTGGCTCCCCTTACAGACTTCTTTCGCCTATATATTTCCATATACCCTAAAACCATCGGGGAACAGAATAGATCGGGAGTTCCGCCGCCGCAAGCCTCTGTAGCCACCAAAAACCAATCGGGACCCTGTTCCGGCACCCTGCCGGAGGGGGGAACCCTCACCGGTGGCCATCTTCATCATCCCGGCACTCTCCATGACAAGGAGGGAGTAGTTCACCCTCGGGGCTGAGGGTATGTACCAGTAGCTATGTGTTCACTACTAGGAAAAGGACTATAGCTAATATGGACATTAATGGCGCACCATGAGTGGCGCACCAGATACAGGTGCGCCATTAGTGTCCTCATTACTAATGGCGC
Source organism: Triticum aestivum (assembly GCF_018294505.1). Lineage (NCBI taxonomy): Eukaryota > Viridiplantae > Streptophyta > Magnoliopsida > Poales > Poaceae > Triticum > Triticum aestivum. Next base: position 610,862,565 of record NC_057814.1, read on the forward strand.
ACCACACCCACGGTGCGCCACTACTAACATTTTTTTTTCCAAAACTAGTAATGGCGCACGGTGCGCCACTACTAACAAATTTTTTTTACATTGTTTTTTCAAAACTAGTAATGGCGCACCAGGGTATAGTGCGCCATTACTAGTTCAAACTAGTAATAGCGCACCACAACCACAGTGCGCCACTACTGACAATTTTTTTTTGCAAAACTAGTAATGCCGCACCATGTAATAGGTGTGCCATTAGTAATCAGGGTTACTAATAGTGCATTGGTTGGCGGTGCGCCGTTGGTAGCTTTGACCAAATGCACCCCCGGTGGACCGCCTTTTCAGTTTTCAAAAAAATAAAAGAAAATGATGGAAATGTCAAAAAAATAAAAGAAAATAAGTTTCCCACGTGATATGTGGTCTAGTTGTTGGGAAAATTTACAAATATGAAATTCGACTTTATTTGCAAAATCTCTCTGGAATTTAGTAAAATGGGCATACCTTTTGCATACGAACTCGGATTAAAAAGTTTTTTATATGAAAAATCATCTACTCGAAAAGTTACATCCGAATTGAATTGGGGGAACCCCGTTCAAGATTTTCAGAATCCCCAAAAACCTAACAAAACGAAAGATAGTGGGCTTTTATGATCTAGAGGGGGGGAAATGGAAAATAATTCAAACTTACTAGTGGCGCACCATTTGCTAGGTGCGCCACTAGTAACAGAAAAAAAATTGGTTTCGAATTTTTTTGGAAATGTTTTTCAAAACATGATACGTAATATGACGGGGAAGTTTGAATTTTTTTTCAAAATTTCTTCACAATCATGAACATGAACAAAGTGCTAGACATCAACAAGGTTTAATAGGATTGATATGATAGATATATCAACAAGTGCCTGTTAAGTGAGGTGGTGCTGGGGTTGGATAGAACTGCGAAGTTAAGCGTGCTCGGGCTGGAGTAGTGTGAGGATGGGTGACCTTCCGGGAAGTTTGACCAATTAGTGCGATTTGACTTGAGATTAAGCATATTGACCCGAGATTAAGCCATAGTGACCCGAGATTAAGAAAAAAACGAAAAAAAATTAAAACAAAAATTTCTGAAAAAAATTGTTAATAATGGCGCACTTCTATGTGGTGCGCCATTATTAATTAGTAATGGCGCACTTCTACGCATACTAATGGCGCACTATAGGTGCGCCATTACTATCACATATAGTAATGGCGCATATAGTAATGGCGCACCTATAGTGCGCCGTTAGTATTTGTTACTAGTGGTGTGATAATAGTGGCGCACCTGTAGTGCGCCATTAGTGGCAAAAACAGGTGCGTCACTAATTAGCCTTTTCCTAGTAGTGGTTTGATCTCTCTCTCTCTCTCTCTCTCTCTCTCTCTCGTGTTCTTGATTCGGCATGATCTTGATGCATCGCGAGCTTTGCTATTATAGTTGGATCTTATGATGCTTCTCCCCCTCTACTCTCTTGTAATGGATTGAGTTTTCCCTTTGATGTTATCTTATCGGATTGAGTCTTTAAGGATTTGAGAACACTTGATGTATGTCTTGCCGTGCTTATCTGTGGTGACAATGGGATATCACGTGATCCACTTGATGTATGTTTTGATGATCAACTTGCGGGTTCCGCCCATGAACCTATGCATAGGGGTTGGCACACGTTTTCGTCTTGACTCTCCGGTAGAAACTTTGGGGCACTCTTTGAAGTACTATGTGTTGGTTTGAATAGATGAATCTGAGATTTTGTGATGCATATCGTAGAATCATACCCGCGGATACTTGAGGTGACATTGGAGTATCTAGGTGACATTAGGGTTTTGGTTGATTTGTGTCTTAAGGTGTTATTCTAGTACGAACTCTATGATAGATCGAACGGAAAGAATAGCTTCGTGTTATTTTACTACAGACTCTTGAATAGATCGATCAGAAAGGATAACTTTGAGGTGGTTTCGTACCCTACCATAGTCTCTTCGTTTGTTCTCCTCTATTAGTGTCTTTGGAGTGACTCTTTGTTGCATGTTGAGGGATAGTTATATGATCTAACTATGTTATTATTGTTGACATAACTTGCACTAGTGAAAGCATGAACCCTAGGCCTTGTTTCCTAGCATTGCAATACCGTTTGTGCTCACTTTTATCATTAGTTACCTTGCTGTTTTCATATTTTCAGATTACAAATACTCATATCTACCATCCATATTGCACTTGTATCACCATCTCTTCGCCGAACTAGTGCACCTATACAATTTACCATTGTATTGGGTTTGTTGGGGACACAAGAGACTCTTTGTTATTTGGTTGCAGGGTTGTTTGAGAGAGACCATCTTCATCCTACACCTCCCACGGATTGATAAACTTTAGGTCATCCACTTGAGGGAAATTTTTTGAGAGAGACCATATTCCTGTATGGAGCGGATCTCTTTCCTTTTTCCCTCAATGTACATTTCTGTAGGGAAAGATATGAACACGATCTGCTGCATATTTTACAAAATGGGGATAAAGTCTTGTGAGGACATCACTATTCAGACAATTGTCATTGAAAAACCAGATTATGTATATGCATATCCAATGTGTTGAATTGTAAGAAATTATATGCAATTACCTGTCTCTGGGGTCTTTTGTGAATGTTGATCAACATTAGAGATATCACATAGAAGGGGTTGGTGCAGATATGGCACCTTCGGTGCTCTGAAATGAAATAAAAAACCTTCACTTTTTGTGGGAACTAAAAAAATTGTTTGTGCATCTTCATGTGACACCGATGGTTCCCTTATGTATAGTGGAACTCTATTTTGAAAAGCTCTAGAGGATAAACCAGTGCAGACAGATATAACATATAATCAGGTATATATCGGTTTTAGAATAATCACCAAACCAAACCAGCTCAGCTACCTTAATGCCCATGTGTTGCCACGGAAAATGAAAAAAATGCCAGGGAAAAAATTTCCTAATTAAGAAATATGTGTCGAACACAATGCCATGTGATTTTTGTTTGTAAAGTGATAAATATTTAATTTCCTCCTACAAAAATGCCAACTTGCTCCAGTAAATAAAAAGAAGAAAAAGTTGTAGTACATCTCATATAGAACTCAAAATACCATGTAAAGCCGAAGACATACAGTTGTGCCAGTTAAGGCTGACAAACAAGCAACCGACAAACATTAAACAATATATAGGATGACCAATTTAGTTTCATTTTTAGTTCAGTTTCCTTGATAATAAGACGTTTATTGGCCTTCTTTGTAACACATAGAAACAATCTGACCATTTGGATAGATGTCATAAGAAAAAGATAAATGCTCCAACAAACTTTGTAGAAGACAATAGCGAAATCTGCACTGGTTTTGAAGTCCATATTGTTTCATCTGTACATAATCATCGATCTTGTACTCACCTGTGGTGCTAACCCGTGGCTTCACCTTTGATGGGAAACTTTGGCTCGCAATCGAGAATTGGAACCGCGGTGGATCCTGCTCCAGTGCCCGGTGGCAATCATTGCGTCGCTTGCAGGGATCCTCGTCGAAACTTGGAACCCTAATCCGTCAGCACAGTCGACCATCGCGGATCGGTGCCAACGGCCACACATCGTCGATGCCCCATCGCGCTACTGCGTTGGCAGCACGCTCGCGCCCCCGTTCCTGCGCCATCTTGTGCATTTGGATCAGGCTCGGAGGCCTCTCAACGTCCGAGTTCTTGGTCCAGCCAGCCACGTAGATGGCCTGCGTGGATCTCGCCGCCATGACTCGGAGCAATTCTTTGCCAACCCCCGCTCCGTGCCTCCCAGCGCCTCGTCGCCCGGAACTGGCCCCTCTGACCATCCTTCCTCGCCACCTCACGCGCTTTGTGGTTGTTTGTGTATCTTGTGTTGTTTGGTGTGCTAGTTGTGCTTGATTGGCTCGGAAGAGAGGAACGATGAACGAGCAGGGAGGGTGAAGGCACAGATTGATTAACAATTATTAGAAAAGATATTGTACTGATTGGGTCTTTTGGTGGGAAGCTGATCTCATCTCAAAGAAAATAAAGGACGAGTGGAAACTTGCATGAGAAAATTACGACTACCAGCCAAAGCAGTCATGCGAAAATCACGGCCTATTAAAAACCGATGCCGGTGGGATTTTCTCACATACATAACTGGAGCAGGTGGACAACTTGTTAAGCCATCAATATTTAGATAGTGGGGATTTGGGGTTTTAATGAGAGGAGAATATCCTAGTTGGAGGGGTGGGGGGTGGGACGAAAAAAACCAGCGAAAAAACGGTTGAAAGTGGTGGGACAAAAATAAACCGTGGTACTATACAACCAACTCAGACATTAGGAGTAGAGATGAAAGTGGTTGGACGAAAATAAACCGTGCCTCGCCACCTCACGTGCTTTGTGGCTGTTTGTGTACCTTCTTTTGTTTGGTGTGCTAGTTGGCTCGGAAGAGAGGAAGGATGAACGAGCAGGGAGGGTGAAGGCACAGATTGATTATCATTTATTAGAAAAGCTACTGTTAGGAAAGATATTGTACTGATTGGGTCTTTTGGTGGGAAGGCGATCTCATCTCAAAGAAAATAAACAAGGAGATATGGAAACATGCATGAGAAAATTACGATTACCAGCCAAAGCTGGCATGTGAAAATCACGTCCTATTAAAGAACTGATGCCGGTCAGATTTCCTCACGTACATAACTGGAGCAGGGGGACGACTTGATAAGCCATAAATATTTAGATAGGTCAGATTTGGGGTTTTAATGAGAGGAGAAAAATCTAGTTGGAGGGGTGGGGGGATGGGACGAAAAAAACCCAGCGAAATAAAACAGTTGAAAGTGGTGGGACGAAAATAAACCGTGGTACTATTCAACCAACTCAGACATTAGGAGTAGAGATGAAAGTGGTGGGACGAAAATAAACCGTGCGTCGCCACCTCATGTGCTTTGTGGCTGTTTGTGTACCTCGTGTTGTTTGGTGTGCTAGTTCACTAGCAGAAAAGGGCCTAATGTGATGCTCATTAGTCCCGGCTTGTAATTGAATCGGCACTAATTTGACCATTAGTGATGGTTCCAACTGCTAGGCAGGCGGCGCTCATTAGTACCGGTTCGTGCCACGAACCGGTACTAAAGAGGTGGTGGCCTTTAGTACGGGTTGGTGGCTCCAACCGGTACTAAAGACCCCACATTTAGTACGGGTTCGTGCCACCAACCGGCACTAAAGGGGTGCACTGCCACCCGCAGTGCACAATGTTTAGTCCCACCTCGCTAGTTGAGAGGACCTCGCACCGGTTTATAAGCCCCTCCACGGCTACCATGTCGAGCTCCTCTCTAAGCAGGCCTTTGTGGGCCTATTGCAAGTATTCTGCCCTGTGGGGCCTATTGGGCCGTACGGGCCTGCATCCTGGCCCAACTAGAGGTTGGGTTTCTAGTCGTATGCAGGCCGTTTCGGCCTAGTAGGTGGGCTGTTTTAGATTTATTTCAAAAAAAATTCAAAAACAAATTACCAACCAGGACTAAACATCCCCCAGACCACGGCGCGCCTCATGCCACGTGATGGCCCTTTAGTGGCAGTTCATGTTGAACCGGTACTAATGGGGGGGCCTTTAGTCCCCACACTTTAGTGCCGGTTGCAGAACCGACACTAAAGGGCCTTATGAACCGGTGCTAAAACCCGGTTCTGCACTAGTGGTGGTGCCCGATTGGCTCGGAAGAGAGGAATGATGAACGAGCAGGGAGGGTGAAGGCACGGATTGATTATCATTTATTAGAAAAGATATTGTTAGGAAAGATATTGTATTGATTGGGTCTTTTGGTGGGAAGGTGATCTCATCTCAAAGAAAATAAAGGAGGATATATGGAAACTTGCATGAGAAAATTACGATTACCAGCCAAAGCTGGCATGCGAAAATCATGGCCTATTAAAAAACCGATGCTGGTGGGGTTCCCTCACGTACATAACTGGAGCAGGTGGACAACTTGATAAGCCATCAATATTTAGATAGTGGACATTTGGGGTTTTAATGAGAGGAGAAAAATATAGTTGGAGGGGTGGGGGATGGGACGAAAACAAACCAGTGAAAGAAAACGGTTGAAAGTGGTGGGACGAAAGTAAACCATGGTACTATTCAACCAACTCAGACATTAGGAGTAGAGATGAAAGTGGTGGGACGAAAATAAACCGTACCTCGCCACCTCACGCGTTTTGTGGCTGTTTGGTGTGCTAGTTGTGCCCGATTGGCTCGGAAGAGAGGAACGATGAACGAGCAGGGAGGGTGAAGGCATGAATTGATTATCATTTATTAGAAAAGATATTGTTAGGAAAGATATTGTACCAATTGGGTCTTTTGGTGGGAAGGTGATCTCATCTCAAAGAAAATAAAGGAGGAGATATGGAAACTTGCATGTGAAAATTACGATTACCAGCAAAAGCTCACATGCGAAAATCACGGCCTATTAAAAAACCGATGCCAATGGGATTTCCTCACGTACATAACTGGAGCAGGGGGACAAATTGATAAGCCATCAATATTTAGATAGTGGAGATTTGGGGTTTTAATGAGAGGAGAAAAATCTAGTTGGAGGGGTGGGGGGAGGGGACGAAAAAAAACAGCGAAATAAAACGGTTGAAAGTGGTGGGACGAAAATAAACGGTGGTACTATTCAACCAACTCAGACATTAGGAGTAGAGATGAAGTGGTGGGACGAAAATAAACCGTGCGTCGCCACCTCATGCGCTTTGTGGCTGTTTGTGTACATCGTGTTGTTTGGTGTGCTAGTTGTGCCCGATTGGCTCGGAAGAGAGGAACGATGAACGAGCAGGGAGGGTGAAGGCACGGATTGATTATCATTTATTGGAAAAGATATAGTGAGGAAATATATTGTACTGATTGGGTCTTTTGGTGGGAAGGTGGTCTCATCTCAAAGAAAATAAAGGAGGAGATATGGAAACTTGCATGAGAAAATTACGATCACCAGCCAAAGCTGGCATGCGAAAATCACGGCCTATTAAAAAACCGATGCCGGTGGGATTTCCTCACGTACGTAACTGGAGCAGGGGGACAACTTGATAAGCCATCAATATTTAGAAAGTGGAGATTTGGGGTTTTAATGGGAGGAGAAAAATCTAGTTGGAGGGGTGGGTGAAGGGCTGAAAAAAACCAGCGAAATAAAACGGTTGAAAGTGGTGGGACGAAAATAAACCGTGGTACTATTCAACCAACTCAGACATTAGGGGTAGAGATGAAAGTGGTGGGATGAAAATAAACCGTGCCTCGCCACCTCACGCGCTTTGTGGCTGTTTGTGTACCTTCTTTTGTTTGGTGTGCTAGTTGTGCCCGATTGGCTCCGAAGAGAGGAACGATGAACGAGCAGGGAGGGTGAAGGCACGGATTGATTATCATTTATTAGAAAAGATATTGTTAGGAAAGATATTGTACTGATTGGGTCTTTTGGTGGGAAGGTGATCTCATCTCAAAGAAAATAAAGGAGAAGATATGGAAACTTGCATGAGAAAATTATGATTACCAGGCAAAGCTGGCATGCGAAAATCACGGCCTATTAAAAAACCGATGCCGGTGGGATTTCCTCAGGTACATAACTGAAGCAGGGGGACAACTTGATAAGCCATCAATATTTAGATAGTGGAGATTTGGGGTTTTAATGAGGGTGGGATTTCCTTCCGTGTTAATCTTTAGAGCTGCTTGCTTTCCTTCGATATAAACACCAGCACCCAGGGGACGAACATGACTTCCGCAGCAACCAACAACACAAAAATGAAAAGGAATAGCTAACTATCTCCCGTGCCACATATGAGGAACTACACATGGGCCCTAGGCTTTGTAGCTCTTGTAGCCATAGCCACCACTTTGGTCTCAGGCCATGCAACCAGGAGTTACATAGGTATGGTTTTCTTCGTTCTTTCATGATCTCTCACTCGTATTTGGATACACAAACATTTATTTTCCTGGTGGGATATATTTTTTATTGAGGTATCTCTATTGTGCTTTGTGCATAGGTGCAACTGACATGTGTGCAGCTGGAGCTGACGACCACTGTTCGCCACCAGAACGAGCTACTGGTAACATTCTGTGCAAGGCTTGCTGCGCTGCCCAAGGTTATGACAGGGATAAGAGCAGTTGTTGTCCAGGCAGAAGTAGCTCCTGCTGCTGTGTAAAGGACTGAGAAGTGCCATGAAATGAGTTTATATATTTGCTAGAAATATTGCCTGAAGGAGAATGAATAAATAGTTTGGGTGAACTTTATTTAGTTCATACAAAACAATCAATTAACCATTGAGAATTGTTGATTTATTATATAATTTTTCGTTGTGTCCCAAATCATTTGATCATCATGGACCAAAATAAATCATGATTATCACGTAAAACAACGAAAAATTAATCAACAAGGTTGGAAGTATCGCACCATCACATAACAAGCAATAGCATATCCCTTATCGTAGTCGTTCACTGGTACCGTTACGTGTTATACAAATGGGTTTTAACCCCTTTCCATGATGGATTTTTAAACCGTCACCTAGTGAGTGTGGGCGATAGGGGGTCCTTTCCACACGGCCCAAAATCTGTCGGGGATAGGCGAGCAGCTACTGACGATCGCCATAGAATAAACATATGAGAAGTCACACCAGTCCCACATGTTACGTCTCGACATTACGTTTCCGATCCGAGAGACGTCCGAAACAATTATGCCGCTATAGTCATATGAAAAAGGTGGATATCATAAACATTTAATCTATCGATATGTTTGCGATAGGTACATTATCACACACAGTTCAAAAATGTAAAATGTGTGCGGTGCCTCTACTATCGCCAACGTACCATTTTCATAAATGTTTGCGATAGGTATTCCTATCACACACGCATACAGGTTAGAAACGTTTGTCGTATTACCATGAATCACACACGCATATGAGACGAAATCGTGTGTACGTCTATCGGGCATCGCAAATGTTTCATGTCAAATAACCGTCTGTTCTCTATTTTTTCATCGCACACGTTGTTTTCTTTCTAACCGTGTGTACATTATTTTATTCGCTCATGTTTAATTTATTTTTCCCTGTAATCTATATTCGAATTAGAAATTTCGAAATATGAAACGTGAAATTCAAATTCTTAGCACAATGGCTCAACAACCAATCCATAAATAAAATTCTCAGCATAATATGTTCAGTAATTACAGGATTAGGCAGCAATCTACACCCATACTAATTAGAGACTCCCGAGAAATTATCACGTTAATTAGAAAGTAATAACCATTCATCTGGTGGGACCGAATTATTACGGTGTAGATTAACTCATATAATACTTGACAAAAAAACTAATAGGGCCCATAGTCCTTTAATGGTTTTTTAGAGATAAAAACCACGCTGAGAAAATCCTTTTACATGGTCTCACGCTATTAAATTTGCCCCTACACTCTGTAAAAGGAACAAAAACTACTATAGCCCTAACCCTAGGAAAATAAAACGTCTCAAGAAAAACCTAGGAAAATAAACAACTTCTTAATAACCTGCCCTCTCCACACGACCCTCTCCTACTACACCCACGCCGCCGTCCGTCCCCTGATGTTACTGTCGATGAGTTCCGGGCGACAGACACCAGCACCTGATTGATCTTTCCTCGGGATGTGCGAGTTGATCCCATCCCATGGCATCCCCTCTCTCTCTCTCTCTCTCCACGTCGTGTTCAAACTCCTAAACTCCACTAAACGGCAAGGAGGAGTCCTGGGGGGAACGATGATGGGTAGCAAGACGGAAGGAAGAATCTGGTACGATCTCTCACGTACTGATCATGTCCTCGTCTATCTAAGCGCCATGGTCAGGGATCACCTTCACATGCATCTCTCAGTATCAAAAACAGATCTATTAACGCCAGTTCCTCAGTACGTTCCAGTAAGAAGTGGCTAGATCTCATTTTTTTCTCTACTTGGACGATCACATCAACGGTGATTCTGGTGGTATTATGCAAGAAATCGAGATTGTGAAAGGTGACTCTTAGATTGAATCCTATATTGGTGAAATCGACAGAAGAGAATCAGTAATTACAGGGCAGCAAGAGTAGGGAGGCGACGGTCACATCAATGGTGATTCTGGTGGTATTATCGTTCCAAGAAAAAGCAAAGGCTCTACTCAATTTGTTTTTTTGCAAATGTGACATGATTAATTCAGTTAGTGGGGATCCTGTGGTGCAGCTAAGCAGAAAGTGGCTGAAACTCCTTTCTATTCCAACGTACTATTGCCTTAATCCCGAAGAATTGAATCTAGTATCATGTATTTCAGAAGGTTCGGGTATTCCTTCTTCTCAGTAACATACGAAGATGTCCATTTTCGTCCGGATATGCACCTTCAGTGCATGCAAGGTGCAGCGCGAAGCGCCATTGTCCAGAGCCTAAAGGGTCGGGTATGATGCCACCTAGCTTCTGAGCTGCAATTCATTACCAAAGTTTTCCTATATCAGGTTCAGTAAGATACCTATTGGGCTCATCCTGATCAAATATGAAAATAGTTTGATCAGGACTAAAGTTCAAAACCACAAGTAAATGTCAATGTTACCAATAAATGGTTTATCCAACTGAAACAATACGCTATGTTGTTTCTTATTTACGAAAATAATAAAGAAGATCCAAAGGTGTAAATGATAGTTAGAGCTTATTATAACTTAGCAAACATGTTAAATCATATTAAGAACCATGTATATGTTTAGGAAAACTGGGATGCTGGGTCAAGGGTAAGATGGTCTGCCGATTATTTTCCTATCAAAGAAGCAATTCTAACTATCTTTAGCTCAGTTTAACAACAATAGGCCCAATAGAAAATTCAAAACATTATTCTTATATCTCAATGCGATGATACAATAACTTATTCTGCATTACACCATATTGTATTAGTAAAAAATATGCTTAGCACGTTATACATCCAATGAGGGTGAACTCATATTTGAAATTAAATGTATGTGTTCCATTCTCAAAGTAAGGGGTTGCCCCCATTTCATTTCTCAATGAAACTGATAAGACAAATAGGTAGGATCATATCCACCTCGGTATAGTTCTGAGAATTTTTACTGAACTACTAAACAACTACATCAAGCCAAAACTTAACAACAACCTCTAACCATAGTACCATAAACGTTTTGTACTTGGACGCAGGAATGAGAAAAAACATTTAAACCGACATATGATGTGGCCTGCCTATTGGTGTGCCTTTTTCATCCTATATTATTATTGGTATATCTTGTTTTTTCTTAAATTGTTGGCTATGACTTACTCAAATACTCATATTAGGTATGCTGGTCTTCTATTACACAGTAGCTATTTCAGCTAATTTTGTGTTCTTTCATTTATATACGAATTGTCTACTGATATTTAGTTCTCTCAAATAATATTAATGGTGTATTAAATTTGTTTGATAAAACAAAATGTTTGATGAAAATTCCTAATCTATGATCTGTCTGGCCTTTCTTAACTGCAAAACCAGTTTTTAGTGCAGTCTTCATCCAACCGTTGTACTATACTATTGCTTCTTTTTCCATCAACTTCACATTGTGCCATGCTATTTAATTATTGCTCCATTCATGGGAATGGAGTTGTGTTAGCACTGCACTAATTCTTTCCTAGCAATTTTAATTTAGAATCGCTGTGAGTTAGATTTGTACGTGATATTTCAGAGAGTTATTTTT
>NC_057814.1:610874464-610890965 GCF_018294505.1 Triticum aestivum
GGTTCATTTCACAGCGTGTATGCATACCGCCCGACGTACGCCTGCCCCCGCCCGCGTCGACATACGGGGTGCATACCCACCCGATGTACGCCGCCCGCATCGACGTACGTGGCGGTCGAGTACGGCCGCCCGTTGTCGTAGCCCGTCCGCGTGCGCCCGCCCGGTGCTGTTTGGGAAAAAACTCATACGGGTCGGCCCGCCGCCGACAGCAGTTGAAACCCTAGGGTAGGCAACCGTTTGCCGCCGCCGTTTTCTTGTCGATGGGGAGCCCTAACTGCACCGCCACCGGCAACGACGACTGTTGACGCCCTTTCCGAGGCGACAAGAACGCATGTTCGTCTTTCTCTACACTTCTTCTTGGGTACAACTGTCGCCGATGCCTCTGATGGCGGTGCTTCTCCTTCCTCTAATCGATCTAGTCATAGACACGCGTTGGTCATTCTCGCGCTGGGTTTCTCGAGCCTAACGCCATTGTTTGCCGTGTAACTAATTGCACATTGAGGATCGATCGATCCATCGGCCGCATGGTGTATGTGCGTCTACAACGCTGTTGGCCATCGCCTCCCCAGACTAGGAGATATATTCATATTATGATTATATTTATAGTTATGTTACGTGATTTTTGAATTGATAAAATACTATATTTGCACGTGTACAGATGGATCGGGATAACGATTACGATGAAGATGATGGCGACAGCTGCTACATCTTGAGCTTGTGTTGGTATTTCCCTTGAAGAGGAAAGGGTGATCCAGCAAAGTAGAGATCAGTATTTCCCTCGGTTTGAGAACCATGGTATCAATCCAGTAGGAGACAACGCACAAATCACCGAATATCTGCACAAACAATCAAACAACCTGCACCAATGCGATAAAGGGGTTGACAATCCCTTAATGGTTACTTGCAAAAGTGAGATCTGATAGACATAGATAAACGATAAAGTAAATATTTTTGGTATTTTTGGTTTATAGATCGGAAAGTAAAAGATTGCAAAATAGTAGATCGAAAAATAATATGATAGATCGGAAACTTATATGATGGAAAATAGACCCGGGGGCCATAGGTTTGACTAGAGGCTTCTCTCAAGATAGAAAATAATACGGTGGGTGAACAAATTACTGCTGAGCAATTGATAGAAAAGTGCAAAGTTATGACGGTATCTAAGGCAATGATCATGAATATAGGCATCACATCCATGTCAAGTAGACCGATACGATTCTGCATCTACTACTATTACTCCACACGTCGACCGCTATCCAGCATGCATCTAGAGTATTAAGTTCATAAAGAACGGAGTAACGCAATAAGTAAGATGACATGATGTATAGGAATTAACTCAAGCAATATGATGAAAACCCCATCTTTTTATCTATGTGATGGCAACAATACAATACGTGCTTGCTGCCCCTGCTGTCACTAGGAAAGGACACCGCAAGATTGAACCCAAAGCTAAGCACTTCTCCCATTGCAAGAAAAACCAATATAGTTGGCCAAACCAAACCGATAGTTCGAAGAAAATATCGAAGATATCAAATCATGCATAAAAGAATTCAGAGATGATTCAAATAATATTCATAGATAAGTTGATCGTAAATCCACAATTCATCGGATCTCGGCAAATACACCGCAAAAAAGTATTACATCGAATAGATCTCCAAGAACATCGAGTAGAACATGGTATAGAGAATCAAAGAGAGAGAAGAAGCCATCTAGTTACTAGCTATGGACCCGTAGGTCTATGGTAAACTACTCACGCTTCATTGGAAGGGCAATAGAGTTGACGTCGAAGCCCTCCGTGATCGAATCCCCCTTCGGCAGGGTGCCGGAAAAGGTCCCTAGATGGGATCTCACGGGTACAGAAGGTTGCGGCGGTGGAAAAGTGTTTTCGTAGATGCTTCTGATGGTTTGGGGATATTTGGGAATATATAGGCGAAAGAATTATGTCAGGAGAGGCACGGGAGGCCCACAAGGGTGGGGGGCGCGCCCTCCATCCTTGTGCCCGCCTCGTGGCTCCTCCGACTTCATCTCCAAGTCTGTCTTCTGGTCGAAGAAAAATCACCGTGAAGGTTGACTCCGTTTGGTATTTCTTTTCTGCGAAACTAAAAAACAAAGAAAAACAAGAAGTGGCACTGGGCCCTAGGTTAATAGCTTAGTCCCAAAAATAATATAAAATAGCATATTAATGCATATAGAACATTCAAAATAGATAATATAATACCATGGAATAATCAAAAATTATAGATACGTTGAAGATGTATCAATAGCGAGGATGGCTCGTTGTCATTCAATGAGGACAGACATGCCGCGGAGAACTATATGAGTTTGGATGAATCCTACAGTGTCAATGTAAGTATTGTAAACGTTGAAAAAACTTGAAACACAAACAACCGTGTTGACACTGAAATGTAATTCTTTGTCTTTGTACAGCAAGGTGAGGACGATGACAATGAGGATATGGATATAGAAAATTCATATGCTAAAATTGGTAGCCAGGTACATATATGACCTCTGTTCCGTCCATGCTTACTTTGTATACAAGTACAATTATATAAATGGCTTCAGTATCCCCATAAATATTGTTGTTTTCTGCCATTATATTATTTTCTTGCCGTTTTATTTTATTGACTGGTATGAACCCTAGCATTTATATGGCGGTCCACAATTAATTTTCTTAAGCCATATCCTAATATGTAATCTCAAGATATTTTTATAACTGAGCTCGTTAAACTTTTTTTTATGCTTGTCCTTGTTTTCTTCTCTCTTCATGATCAGGTCTATTTGGACGAACTGCTGGCTAATTATTGCTTGAAGGCAAAGAAATCCTTAAGAATGTAATTCATGTATATGAATATAATAACACATGTCTCCTGAAATTTTGTAGAATAGAGATTTTTCACTGAAATGGTAATTGGTAAAACTGCTATATTGTGACACCATGAACAAATGATAGAGCATAAATGTTCTCATGTATTCCCCTGAACTGGATTTTGCTTACTGTAGTTGATGGCCAAGGTACAAAATATGTTTTGGAATAAGATTGTGCTGCCCATCTTTCATGTTCATATATTTCTGGTCTTTTCTATTCCGTGTTTCATATCACCAAGATATTTGCGCTTATTTATGACCATGGTGCATAAATTTATACTTCGATTTGACAACTGCGTTTTGTCATCCTGCGTGTTACTACGCTAATCCATTCTTATTGTGTATGTACTACACACACTTCCCTCCACTCATTTTCCACCTATATCATAATTTTTCTTTGCTTAGAATGGTAATGTCGATCGCATTTATTTTCTTTCCAGGTCCTCTCGCATACTATAAAGACTTAATGAATTGGCATGGATGCTTCAAGGGAATTTCCGATGGATCAACACCTACCCCACTACCAGTTAATGTTACAATTAGCCATAACTTCGCTTCCTCTGTAGGTTAATATCTCCGTTTTTCCCCTGTACCAGATAGAGGTGTGAACCTTAGGGAACCATTGATGTACTAGATGCAGGTCAATGGTATTTAATACTCCCTCCGTTCCATAATGTAGTGCCTATAGAATTTTGCAAAAGTCAAACATTACAAACTTTGACCATGTTTATTGAGAAAAGTAGGCAAATCTAGAATACCGAATGCACATCATTGGATACATCGCACTAGTAAAAAACTAGGCTTTGGTCACAGGGCAGTATTCACATTAGTCCCGGTTCAGTCACGAACCGGGACTAATGTGAGCATTGGTCCCGTGAGCATTGGTCCCGGTTCGTGCGGCCAGAGGCCTGCCGGGCCTCGTGGGGGCATTGGTCTCGGTTCGTCCGGACCCTTTGGTCCCGGTTGGTGGGATAAACCGGGACCAATGGGTCACGCTCCTGGCCCACAGCCCTTTAGTTCCGGTTCATACCACAAACCGGGACTAAAGGGCTGGTCCTAGTTGCGGCCAGTGTTTAGTCCCACATCGCCAACCGAAGGGCGCTCACACCAGTTTATAAGCCCGTCCCTCTCTGCCTTGTTGATCTCCTCTTAAAGTGAAAATAGATTCCTTATACAGGGAATTTGACCTAAATTCACAGTAAATTTCATAGAAATTTATTATGAATTTAGGTTGAATTTTCTCTATAAGCGCATCTATGTTCGTTTTTTTATATTTATAAAATAAATAAACCTTAATAAAATAAATAAAAATAAATAAACCTTAATAAAATAAAATAAAATAAAATATAGTAACTAAAATAAATAAACCTTAATAAATTAAGTAAAAATAGCAGCATTAAATAAAATAAAAATAGCAGCAGTAAAATAAATAAAAATAAAATAATTAAAGTAAAATACATAATTAATTAGAAATAAAATAAATAAGTTTTTTGTTGTAAGTAGAAACAAAACAAAACAAATAAAGCAAAAGAGAAAAAAAACAGAGGAAAAAAATTATGCCACCTACTGGGCCACCACGGCCTGAATACGACTAGAAAACCATCCATGGGCCAGGATTCAGGCCCGCAGAAGGCCAAGTAGGCCCGACAGGCAAAGAGAACGGTTAGGCCCGAAAGCCTGCAGTTGAGAGGAGTTCAAGAGGGTGGGCGCAGCAGCGCTTATAAACCACTCCCGAGCTCTTTCAACTAGCGAGGTGGGACTAAACTTTTGACGCGGGGCAGCACAAGGCCTTTGGTCCCGGTTGGTGCCACCAACCAGGACTAAAGGGGGCATTGGTCCCGGTTCGTGGCACCAACCGGGACCAAAGGCCTTTAGTCCCGGTTGGTGCCACGAACCGGGACCAATGAGTTGCCTATATATACCCCATCGCCACAGCAGAGCACTCCAGAGTGCTCTGTTTTTTCTGGCCGGCGAGGAGAGGGCATTTGGGTGCTCTAGCACACCTCCTATGCACATGAGGTGTTCGATGAAATGTCTGAGCCACACTAGTTAATCTTTCTCCTCTCGAAACTCGACCTCCGAGCTCCATTTTCCCCGAGATTTGTCTAGGTTTAGCGGTCCGTCACGTCCCGTCCCCGTCTTCACCACCGTCGATCGCCCGCGCCGAATTCGTCACCAGCACCACCGTGGTGAGCCTCTTGTTCTTATCTTTTTTCTGAAAGGAAAAAATTCTTACTTTAGATAGTTACTTGTCTAATTTTGTTACATTTATTATTCCTTCTTATTACATGGTGCGATGGTTTTGGTATCCGCCCCCGTCGGCCCTCGTCCTGTCTATGATTCGGATGTAGTATATATTATCTTTTTATAACTATTTGGTTCATTTATTGTTTATGACAAATATACCGACCAACGTGACATAGATTTTATTTATCTAGGAGGTGGTTGAACCGGAAATTCTAACCGACCCTATTGTCGAGAGGTTAAATTTAGTTGAAGAAGAAAACAATTACTTGAAGGAAAAAATAAAAAAAATTGAGGAGGAGAAGATGATATTGGAGTTGCATGTTGCGGATGTCGTCGATGATCACAAGATCAAGATGGATGCAATGCGCTTGAAGATTAGAAAGATTAGAAAATATGCCATTCATACCGAGGCTTGGTATCATTATGCCGTTGGATCAATTGTTACCTTGGTTGCGATTATGATCGCATTTGTTTTCACATTGAAATGGTATACATAGTTTCAATGTATGGTTTAATTAATTAGATGCTCTGGAGAGCTATATATATGTTGTTAGATGAGAACTATGTATGTACTTTGGTTTTAATGTGATGATGAACTTCTATTAATTTGGTCACTTAATTATCTATTCATGATGTTCTGTAATGGTTTTTGACACACTTAATTATATATAATGCACGCAGATGAACCAGCAATGGATGTACGATGACAAACACACCTCCGAGTACATTAAGGGCGTGCATGATTTTCTCGAAGTGGCTGAGGCAAACAAGCAGAATGGTTTTATGTGTTGTCCATGCCCTATATGTGGGAATACGAAGTCTTACTCTGACCGAAAAATCCTTCACACCCACCTGCTTTACAAGGGTTTCATGCCACACTATAATGTTTGGACGAGGCACGGAGAAATAGGGGTTATGATGGAAGACGGAGAAGAAGAAGAGGACGATGACAACTATGTGCCCCTGAATACGGTGATGCTGCAACGGGGGGAAGCTGCTGCAGATCAAGAGGAACCAGACGATGTGCCCAATGATGCTGCAAGGGGGGAAGCTGCTGACGATCAAGAGGAACCAGTGCCCGATGATGATGATCTCCGCCGGGTCATACTCGATGCAAGGACGCAATGCGAAAGTCAAAAGGAGAAGCTGAAGTTCGATCGCATGTTAGAGGATCACAAAAAAGGGTTGTACCCCAATTGCGAAGATGGCAACACAAAGCTCGGTACCGTACTGGAATTGCTGCAGTGGAAGGCAGAGAATGCTGTGCCTGACAAAGGATTTGAGAAGCTATTGAAAATATTGAAGAAGAAGCTTCCAAAGGATAATGAATTGCCCGACAGTACATACGCAGCAAAGAAGGTCGTATGCCCTCTAGGATTGGAGGTGCAGAAGATACATGCATGCCCTAATGACTGCATCCTCTACCGCGGTGCGTACAAGGATCTGAATGCATGCCCGGTATGCGGTGCATTGCAGTATAAGATCAGACGAGATGACCCTGGTGATGTTGACGGTGAGCCCCCTAGGAAGAGGGTTCCTGCGAAGGTGATGTGGTATGCTCCTATAATACCACGGTTGAAACGTCTGTTCAGAAACGAAGAGCATGCCAAGTTGATGCGATGGCACAGTGAGGACCGTAAGAAAGACGGGAAGTTGAGAGCACCCGCTGACGGGTCGTAGTAGAGAAAAATCGAGAGAAAGTACTGGGCTGAGTTTGCAGCTGACCCAAGGAATGTATGGTTTGGTTTAAGCGCGGATGGCATTAATCCTTTCGGGGAGCAGAGCAGCAATCACAGCACCTGGCTCGTGACTCTATGTATGTATAACCTTCCTCCTTGGATGTGCATGAAGCGGAAGTTCATTATGATGCCAGTTCTCATCCAAGGCCCTAAGCAACCCGGCAAGGACATTGATGTGTACCTAAGGCCATTAGTTGAAGAACTTTTACAGCTGTGGAATGGAAACGGTGTACGTACGTGGGATGAGCACAAACAGGAGGAATTTAACCTGCACGCGTTGCTGTTTGTAACCATCAACGATTGGCCCGCTCTCAGTAACCTTTCTGGACAAACAAACAAGGGATACCACGCATGCACGCACTATTTAGATGACACTGAAAGTATATACCTGGACAAATGCAGGAAGAATGTGTACCTGGGCCATTGTCGATTTCTTCCGACCAACCATCAATGTCGAAAGAAAGGCAAGCATTTCAAAGGCGAGGCAGATCACTGGAAGAAGCCCGCCATGCGTACCGGTGATCACGTACTTGCTATGGTCAATGATTTACACGTGATCTTTGGAAAGGGTCCCGGCGGACTAGCTGTTCCGAATGACGTTGAGGGACACGCACCCATGTGGAAGAAGAAATCTATATTTTGGGACCTACCCTACTGGAAAGAGCTAGAGGTCCGCCCTTCAATCGACGTGATGCACGTGACGAAGAACCTTTGCGTGAACCTGCTAGGCTTCTTGGGCGTGTATGGGAAGACAAAAGATACACCTGAGGCACGGGAGGACCTGCAACGTTTGCACGAAAAATACGGCATGCCTCCGAAGCAGTATGAAGGTCCTGCCAGCTACGCTCTTACGAAAGAAGAGAAAGAAATCTTCTTTGAATGCCTGCTCAGTATGAAGGTCCCGACTGGCTTCTCGTCGAATATAAAGGGAATAATAAATATGCCAGAGAAAAAGTTCCAGAACCTAAAGTCTCATGACTGCCACATGATTATGACGCAACTGCTTCCGGTTGCATTGAGGGGGCTTCTACCAGAAAACGTCCGATTAGCCATTGTGAAGCTATGTGCATTCCTCAATGCAATCTCTCAGAAGGTGATCGATCCAGAAATCATACCAAGGCTAAGGAGTGATGTGGCGCAATGTCTTGTCAGTTTCGAGCTGGTGTTCCCACCATCCTTCTTCAATATCATGACACACGTCCTAGTTCATCTAGTCGACGAGATTGTCATTCTGGGGCCCGTATTTCTATACAATATGTTCCCCTTTGAGAGGTTCATGGGAGTCCTAAAGAAATATGTCCGTAACCGCGCTAGTCCAGAAGGAAGCATCTCCATGGGCCATCAAACAGAGGATGTCATTGGGTTTTGTGTTGACTTCATTCCTGGCCTTAAGAAGATAGGTCTCCCTAAATCGCGGTATGAGGGGAGACTGACTGGAAAAGGCACGCTTGGAGGGGACTCAATAATATGCAGGGACGGATATTCTTGGTCTCAAGCACACTACACAGTTCTACAGAACTCTACCTTGGTGACCCCGTATGTCGATGAACACAAGAACAGTCTGCGCTCCAAACACCCGGAGCAGTGTGACGACTGGATTACATGTGAACACATGAGGACTTTCAGCAGTTGGTTGGAAACACGTCTCAGAGGTGACACCAATGTTTGTGATGAGTTGTACTCGTTGTCCAGGGGACCATCTTCGACTGTATTGATTTACAAAGGATACGAGATAAATGGGAATACATTTTACACGATCGCCCAAGATCAAAAGAGCACCAACCAAAACAGCGGTGTCCGCTTTGATGCAGCAACCGAGAGGGGAAAGGACACATATTATGGTTACATAATGGACATATGGGAACTTGACTACGGACATGATTTTAAGGTCCCTTTGTTTAAGTGCAAATGGGTCAATCTGTCAGGAGGCGGGGTACAGGTAGACCCACAGTACGGAATGACAACAGTGGGTCTGAACAATCTTGGGTACACTGACGAACCGTTCGTCCTAGCCAATGATGTGGCACAGGTTATCTATGTGAAGGACATGTGTACCAGACCGAGAAAAAGAAAAGATAAGGAAGCGAATACATCATACGATGAGCCAAAGCGCCACATAGTTCTTTTAGGAAAAAGGGACATTGTGGGAGTGGAGGGCAAGACTGACATGTCTGAAGATTATGAAAAGTTTCATGAAATTCCTCCCTTCAAAGTCAAGGCTGACCCAAGCATCCTGATAAACGATGAAGATTATCCATGGTTACGGCGCAATAAGCAAATGACACAAGCGAAGAAAAAGTGAAGACTTTCTCCCGCAACTATTATGATGATACCATGCCAACTTTGTAACAGACGAATATGATACCATTGTCCGTTTTGTACACGTAGTGCATCCAGTTTTTGCCGTAAGCCTCTCAACTTTTTTGCACATGCTATGTGGATGAAATGATGATACCATGCCAACTTTCAACCTTTTCAGAGTTCATTTGAAATGCTTTTCAATTTTAGGGTCTTATAGCTCAAAATAATTAGTAAATGCATGAAAAATAACAGGCCAAAAATTAAAAATTATGCCACCTATTGGGCCACCACGACCTGAATACGATTAGAAACCCATCCATGGGCCAGGATTCAGGCCCGCAGAAGGCCCAGTAGGCCCACAGGCATGTACAGAGAGGTTAGGCCCGTAAGCTTGCTTTAGAGAGGAGCTCGACAGCTCAGGCGCACCGCACCTTATAAACAGGTGCGGCTCTCTCTCAGCTAGCGAGGTGGGACTAAACTCCCACCGCCACGCCGCTGTGCAAGGCCATTGGTCCCGGTTGGTGGCACGAACCGGGACCAATTCCACCCTTTGGTCCCGGTTGGTGCCACGAACCGGTACTGATGAGGCTGTGGCCCCACGAGCACCTTTAGTACCGGTTCGTGGCACGAACCCGTCGTAGAGTTTCTTACTAAGCAATTTTTTAGTCACACCTCGTTGGCTGAGAGGCACTAGGAGCGGTTTATAAGCCCTGAGTGCAGAGACGATGAAGAAGAGGTGCAATGCTCACCTTCACGTTGGTTAGCTTCAAGCCTTGAGGAATAAGGTAGACTGCATGGAGCTATGTGTAGTGCAGTCTACACTATTCCGAAAGGCTTGAAGCAAATCAACGAGCATTGCGCCTCTTTTTTATTTTTAATAACTTATTACAACTCCAGACTTCTTGTGTTACGACAAAATAAAATAAACTTTAATAAAATTTATGAAAGTAAAATTAACAAAGTATTTTTTGTTCAAAACATTATAAGAAACCTCTAGTATTATTGAAACTAAAATCATATAAAATTGATGCAACTAAAATTATCGAAGTATTTTCTATTCAAAATCATTAAAAGCAAAAAGAATTTTCATAAAGAACTTTTTTTGATAGAAACTTTAATAGCAAAAAGAATTATCATAAAGTAAGATAAATAAGTAATTAGAAACAAAATAAAATAAAATAAATAAGTTTTTTGTTGTAAGTACAAACAAAACAAAATAAATAAAGCAAAAAAGAAAACAAAAAAACTAAATACAGTAAAAAGAATTTTCATAAAGAACTTTTTTTGATAGAAACTTTAATAGCAAAAGGAATTATCATAAAGTAAAATACATAAGTAATAAGAAGATGGCAGACCTATTCAGGAGGTGGAAGAATGAGCTGAAAACGTTTGTCGACAAAGAAGAGACACCAGAATTCACCGGCCAGTATGAGAAGATCAGAGATCACTGGCCCGCATTTGTGGCCCACAAGACATCGAAAAAGAGTAACTAGATGTCAGCGACAAACAAGAAGAATGCTGTGAAGAAGAAGCTTCACCATCGCACGGGGTCAGGTGGCTACCTCAAAGCCCGGCCTAAGTGGGCCAAGGCTGAGAATGATCTCCTTGAAAAAGGGATCGAACAACAGACAATGAACTGGACAGCCCGTTGCCGGACTTGGTTCTTCGGGGCTGGCGCAACCTTGGACCCTGTATCAGGGAGGTGCGTTTGGACGAACGAGCTTTTGAGAATACCAGTCAAGAAGATTCAACAATATATCGATGCAGTGCAGGAAGGGACGTTCGTTCCCGACACAGAGAAGGACGAGCTCACAATGGCCCTCGGGAATCCTGAGCACCCTGGACGGACACGAGGCACGCCAGGCTCCGTTCTGTGGAAGGCTGGTTTTCCAGACGCGGGCGGTTACAAAAGCCAGGAGAGGAGGAAAAAAGTGGAGCGGATCCAAATTCAGAAGCTGCACGAAAGGGTTCAAGCGCTAGAGGAACGAGACGGCAATCGACATGCCGAAACTACCCCCTCAGCTACACCGCCATCTCAATAGAGAAGCAGCGTGGCTTCCACCGAGCTGCTTCAGCCGGAGCATGTCTTGACGGCTCCTGCTAGCTACCCCGTGGATGCTATCATGGAGTCTCAACATTGCCACCTTATGGTGCAATGGCAGAACTTCAAAGTCAAGGCGGTTGTTGGCTCTATTTTACCTCCTGAACCCGGCGCAACCTACCACTGCCGGCCGATTCTAGAAGGATATGCTAGGGTGATGGTGGATGAAATAACGGAGGGATTTGAGGACCTCCAGCTTGACCACCCTACCGGTGAAGGGGAGACTTGGCTGGGTTCAGCTCTGAAGACTCCATGCCTATGGCGGAAGGAGCTCATCAACCTTCCAAACTGGACGGCTCCGGCGAGTAAGGGCACTCCGCCTCCTCCTCCGGCGATTGATCAGGGCACTCAGCCTCCTTCTCCGGCGCGTGGCGGCACTCCGCCTCCTCCTCCGGCGAGTGATCAGGGCACTCAGCCTCCTTCTCCGGCGCGTGGCGGCACTCCGCCTCCTTCTCCGCCTGCGCCGGCGCGCCAGAGCAGCCAGCCTCCTCCTTCTCCGCCTTGTCAGCAAGGGCGGAAGAGACCCGCCGCCGCTCCGGCTGCTCCGGCGCGTCGTAGTCCTTCTCCTCCGCCTCGTAAGCAAGGAAAGAAGACAGCCGCAGCCGCTCCGTCTGCTCTGCCGGCGTCTAGCAGTACAGCTGCAGAGGCGGGAGGCAATACAGATTCGGTCCTTCTCTGAAGAATCCAGAGAAGTTACCATACGAGAGGACCGAGGAGGAAACCAGGGAGATCGTGCGAGCCAAAGTGACAAACTTCTTTGAAGGGGTGAAAGCAAAGAAACATCCACCTCCGGAGGAGAAGGTAGATCCGGTGAAAGCAAAGCGCACTCTGGCTGCCCTGACAAAACCACCCAAGTCTCCGCCGAGAGGCAACTATGAGCGCATTCTTGCAAAGACATATGCCGAAGCGGAGCGGTCGGGAAGTACTGTCAGTGATGAGAGGTTAAAAGAACGACGAGCTGGGAAAAAAATTGCCCAGCTCGGCGAACAAGCGAACCAATCGTGCCCGCCGCTCAAGGTGTCAAAAGACATCGTTGCTAATGATCCGAGGATGGTGGCCGGTTATAGCAATCTTGGAGATTAACTGCCCGACGATGTACATTATGAAGTCATGGAGATCGACGAACACAAATACCATTACGGGAAGCCTCTCGTCAAAGATGAAAGATCTTTATCAACGATGATGCGAAGACTACATGATTGGTACATGAAAACCTGCAGAGAGTCTGATGGGATGAATACTTTGACGCTGACAGTTAAACCGGAGCATGACCTCGTTGGAATTGATCTGCTGAATGTTCCATTTGAGGATTTCATCCAGTTTTACAATCAAAAGGCCCTCGATAAAACAACGATCACTTGCTACTGTCTGTAAGTAGTACTACTTCTGTCATTAAGTCTCTCTATATAGGTCAGCTCTTTTATTGCATGTATTGTTGGAAATATGCCCTAGAGGCAATAATAAATGGTTATTATTATATTTCATTGTTCATGATAATTGTCTATTGTTCATGCTATAATTGTGTTATCCGGAAATCGTAATGCATGTGTGAATACATAGACCACAACGTGTCCCTAGTAAGCCTCTAGTTGACTAGCTCGTTGGGTCAGATAGTCATGGTTTCCTGACTATGGACATTGGATGTCATTGATAACGGGATCGCATCATTAGGAGAATGATGTGATGGACAAGACCCAATCCTAAGCATAGCGCAAAGATCGTGTAGTTCGTTTGCTAGAGCTTTTCCAATGTCAAGTATCATTTCCTTGGACCATGAGATCGTGCAACTCTCGGGTGCCGTAGGAGTGCTTTGGGTGTGCCAAACGTCACAACGTAACTGGGTGACTATAAAGGTGCACTACGGGTATCTCCGAAAGTGCCTGTTGGGTTGGCACGGATCGAGACTAGGATTTGTCACTCCGTATGACGGAGAGGTATCTCTGGGCCCACTCGATAATGCATCATCATAATGAGCTCAATGTGACTAAGGAGTTAGCCACGGGATCATGCATTACGGTACGAGTAAAGTGACTTGCCGGTAACGAGATTGAACAAGGTATTGGGATACCGACGATCAAATCTCGGGCAAGTAACGTACCGATTGACAAAGGGAATTGTATACGGGATTGATTGAATCCTCGACATCGTGGTTCATCCGATGAGATTATCGTGGAACATGTGGGAGCCAACATGGGTATCCAGATCCCGTTGTTGGTTATTGACCGGAGAGTCGTCTCGGTCATGTCTGCATGTCTCCCGAACCCCTAGGGTCTACACACTTAAGGTTCGGTGACACTAGGGTTGTAGAGATATTAGTATGCGGAAACCCGAAAGTTTTTCGAAGTCCCGGATGAGATCCCGGACGTCACGAGGAGTTCCGGAATGGTCCGGAGGTGAAGAATTATATATAGGAAGTCCAGTTTCGGCCACCGGGAGAGTTTCGGGGGTTATCGGTATTGTAC
This sequence comes from Triticum aestivum, assembly GCF_018294505.1. Lineage (NCBI taxonomy): Eukaryota > Viridiplantae > Streptophyta > Magnoliopsida > Poales > Poaceae > Triticum > Triticum aestivum. The sequence continues at coordinate 610,888,180 of NC_057814.1, forward strand.
CGGGACCACCGGAAGGGTCCCGGGGGTCCACCGGGTAAGGCCACCTATCCCGGAGGGCCCCATGGGCTGAAGTGGGAAGGGAACCAGCCCTTAGTGGGCTGGGGCGCCCCCCTTGGGCCTTCCCCTGCGCCTAGGGTTGGAAACCCTAGGGGTGGGGGGCGCCCCACTTGCCTTGGGGGGCAAGCCACCCCCCTGGCCGCCCCCCCCTTGTAGATGGGATCCAGGGCTGGCGCCCCCCCAGGGGGCCTATATATAGTGGGGGGTTGAGGGAGGGCAGTAGCACCACAGCCCCTGGCGCCTCCCTCTCCCCCTGCAACACCTCTCCCTCTCGCAGAAGCTTGGCGAAGCCCTGCCGAGATCCCCGCTACATCCACCACCACGCCGTCGTGCTGCTGGATCTCCATCAACCTCTCCTTCCCCCTTGCTGGATCAAGAAGGAGGAGACGTCGCTGCTCCATACGTGTGTTGAACGCGGAGGTGCCGTTCGTTCGGCACTCGGTCATCGGTGATTTGGATCACGACGAGTACGACTCCATCAACCCCGTTCATTAGAACGCTTCCGCTCGCGATCTACAAGGGTATGTAGATGCACTCCTTTCCCCTCGTTGCTAGTATACTCCATAGATGGATCTTGGTGATGCGTAGGAAATTTTAAAATTCTGCTACGATCCCCAACAGTGGCATCATGAGCCAGGCCTATGCGTAGTTACTATGCACGAGTAGAACACAAAGCAGTTGTGGGCGTAGATGTTGTCAATTTTTCTTGCGACTACTAGTCTTATCTTGTTTCGGCGGTATATTGGGATGAAGCGGTCCGGACCGACCTTACACGTACGCTTACGTGAGACAGGTTCCACCGACTGACATGCACTAGTTGCATAAGGTGGCTAGCGGGTGTCTGTCTCTCCCACTTTAGTCGGAACGGATTCGATGAAAAGGGTCCTTGTGAAGGGTAAATAGAAATTGGCATATCACGTTGTGGTTTTACGTAGGTAAGAAACGTTCTTGCTAGAAACCTATAGAAGCCATGTAAAAACTTGCAACAACAATTAGAGGACGTCTAACTTGTTTTTGCAGCATGTGCCTTGTGATGTGATATGGCCAAAAAGATGTGATGAATGATATATGTGATGTATGAGATTGATCATATTCTTGTAATAGGAATCACGACTTGCATGTCGATGAGTATGACAACCGGCAGGAGCCATAGGAGTTGTCTTTATTTTTGTATGACCTGCGTGTCATTGAATAACGCCATGTAAATTACTTTACTTTATTGCTAAACGCGTTAGCCATAGAAGTTGAAGTAATCGTTGGCGTGACAACTTCATGAAGACACGATGATGGAGATCATGGTGTCATGCCGATGACGAAGATGATCATGGCGCCCCGAAGATGGAGATCAAAGGAGCAAAATTATATTGGCCATATCATGTCACTATTTGATTACATGTGATGTTTATCATGTTTTGCATCTTATTTGCTTAGAACGACGGTAGTAAGTAAGATGGTCACTTATAATAATTTCAAGAAAGTGTTCCCCCTAACTATGCACCGTTGCGAAGGTTCGTTGTTTCGAAGCACCACGTGATGATCGGGTGTGATAGATTCTAACGTACGCATACAACGGGTGTTGACGAGCCTAGCATGTACAGACATGGCCTCGGAACACACGCAATACAGTTAGGTTGACTTGACGAGCCTAGCATGTACAGACATGGCCTCGGAACACGGAAGACCGAAAGGTCGAGCATGAGTCGTATAGAAGATACGATCAACATGGAGATGTTCACCGATCTTGACTAGTCCGTCTCACGTGATGATCGGACACGGCCTAGTTAACTCGGATCATGTTTCACTTAGATGACTAGAGGGATGTCTATCTGAGTGGGAGTTCATTGAATAATTTGATTAGATGAACTTAATTATCATGAACTTAGTCTAAAATCTTTACAATATGTCTTGTAGATCAAATGGCCCACGTTGTTGTAACACCCCGCATGTAACTTTTCATATTTGTAACTCCGACTCGTGCCATTTTCGGCTATGTGTTATGATATTCCCTCCGTGGTCGGGTTTTGTCTTTCGTTTTGTTTTTTTGTCATGTCATGCATTTCATATCATGTCATCATGTGCATTGCATTTGCATACGTGTTCGTCTCTTGCATCCGAGCATTTTCCCCGTTGTCCGTTTTGCAATCCGGCGCTCCTATCTCCTCCGGTGCATCCCTCTTGTTTTCTTTCGTGTGCGGGTGTCAAACTTTCTCCGAATGGACCGAGGCTTGTCAAGTGGCCTTAATATACCACCCGGAGACCACCGGTCAAGTTTCGTTCCATTTGGAGGTCGTTTGGTACTCCAACGGTTAACCGGGGATCCGCAATGTCCATCTGAGTGTCCAGCAAAACCCCCTCAAAAACCAGCCCAAAACCCACCAAAATCTCTTCCATGCTCTAGGTCGTTCGATCACGATCGTGTGGGCGAAAACCGCACCTCATTTGGACTCTCCTAGCTCCCTCTACCTATAAAACTCCATCCCCTTCCATATACATCTGCAGTCCAAACCCTAACCTCGCCCTCCGACGCCGGCGGACGTGTCCGTCCGTGCCGGACAAATCTCCGCCGCCGCCCGCGCCCAATCGGGAAGCGCCACGTGTCGCCGCCGCCTCCTTCCCGCCGCCGGCCCGGAGAGCCCGTACGGGGCCCTCCCGGCCCAGATCCGCCGCCGCCCGAGCCCGCGTGCCCCTGCGCGCCTCCGTCGCCCGACCCGGCCGCCGCCCGTCGCCAT